>NW_013748574.1:0-1378 GCF_000517525.1 Limulus polyphemus
CTGAGTAGAGTTTCTTCTTTGACAGTGGCTTCTTCAGGTGGCACGTCTTCAGCAGCATCATTTGTTGTGTTGTCCACGTCGTCCCAACTGAAATGTCCTGGGCTGTGATAACGCCAAAGCCTGTGGGCATGCACCACTTTTGGCTTACCTCGCCGACCACATTTTACCCGGAAAGTCACGTCTGAGAGACGATCCACTATGTCATATGGGCCTTCCCATGGAGAAGACAACTTAGGAGACTTCCCTTTGGTCTTCCTGGGATTATACAACCACACCTTCTCTCCTGGTTCAAGGCTGACTTCAGTAGATCTCTTATCATAAGATAGCTTCATCGAATCGTCAGACGTTTTGAAGTTTGAACGCACTTGATGGTGAATATCATCCATCCTTTCCGATAACACTTCCACAAACTCTGACATTTTCACAGGCACCTCTTCATAAGGTGGGCGTCCCTTATGCTTGGATCCCCTTTTAGCACTACATGTACTGCATGTCCTGCATCATTCTTCCACATCTCGCTTCATACCTATCCAGTAAAATATTTGTCGTATTTAACTCAATGTCTTCTTAATTCCGAGATGTCCTCCTGTTAAAGCATCATGGGATCGACGCAGCACAATTTCCCATAACTTTCTCGGTATAACTATTTGCCAAGTCGTCAGTTCCCATCTGTAGTTTCCCATCTCCGGAGAAGAATACCATCTTCAAGCTTTAACTGGTTCCATTGTACCCAGTAGTGCTTTGTCACAGGGCTTAGACTAGACACCTTCTCCCAAGCAGGGTGCGAAACACTTGCTTTTAAAAAATCAATTATTGGCTTCAAATCTTGATCTTTCTCCTGCTCTGCTTTAATATCTATACCTGGTTCCACTTCGTCATCATCAACTTCTTCAGTCACTTTGACTTCACCTTGATGGCACATAATTAGTTCAACCTCTCTTTTAACAGTTACCGGAACTTGGCCTTTGTTGTTCCCAAATATACTTTCTGTCTGTCCTTTATGCCCATGAGCTCAATAGTTACCCACACTGGTCCCCACAATCTTGTAGAATGTCCTGTCACACCATAAAGCTTCTGTATGGCTTCTGGTACTCCTTCGTGATCTAACACCTTGATGCTCACAAGGGTTTGCTGAGATGCAGAATCTATGACAAAGTTGCACCTTTGGCCATCCAGCTTTCCTGTCACATAGACGCTTTGGCAAAAGGATGCACGAACCTGGTAGAGCACAGAATAAACACAGGCAATCACCGTCCAATAAAGATCCCTCCAAGGAGAATAGCTCCAGCAAAACGACAAGAGATAGAGAAGGTCATGGATGGTCTAATCATGGAAGGGATAGTTGAAAAATCAGATAGTCCCTGGTCAGCTCTCATCG
>NW_013748575.1:0-2083 GCF_000517525.1 Limulus polyphemus
CAACAGGAAAACCCGATTCCTAGTACATCTGTGAACACATTTCTGAATTTATAGACTAATAGAAATACACAACTTGGTGGGCACAATGACGCATGCGCTGCACAGCTTCTCCTCTCGCTAGACCACAGCAAGTCATCTCAAACTCCACGGAAGCCACGCCTTTTACTACAAGCACCGCTAAAATTACCAACAAACCAAGAAAAATGCGAAGAGAAATAACTTTAATTCTGACCACCCCTGGGTTATTAAACCTAAATACCTATCAAGACTGGATCGGACACTCCAGCGTGAACCTTTACTTTCAATAGTGAGAAACAGAAAATAAACAAACCCGTCCTTGCTTATCGACAGTATTATAAAAGTGTTAAAGTAAATGGCATCCTATTTAGTTACTGAACTTCGGCTAAATGTTAATCCAAAAGTAACGAGTATTTTATTTCGAAACTAAGCTCTATTCATGTTAATAAAATATCATACATAGACTCATTTTGGCACTAACACAGCAGCTCGGGTGAAAATATACGAGACAAAAACATACAAACAAACAATGTTTAAGTAGATATATGCTAGAAATGTAAATAAATTATGGATATTGAAAACTTAAAAATTTCTGGATGTATGCTTGACCAAATATATCTCAAGCAAAAATCTCAGCAAAAAATAAAATAAAAAAATCCCTCTTTCCAAACAGGTAAGTTAAATAGTCAGGTCAAAGACCAGTTAGGACTCGGGTATCGTTTGCTTCTAATTTTAAACTATTGACTAGATGAGGGCAGCTAGCCAGAACAATTCATCGTTACCAAATATTTGTTTGAGGTTTTGAACCTAAAGTTCTTCAACATAAATGCGTTTTTACAGATAAAACCCGTTAATAAACCAACATGTGGTTCCTAGTTAACTACATTTACTTACGTTTTTTATGAATAAGAAAAAGAGGTATTTTTATATACGTAAAATTTAGAATGGTGGTTTATTGTTGGGCTTCTTAATACGGAGCTACACAATATCTATCAGTGCTCTGTTGCGTATAAAAGTGACAGTTAATCCCGTTATTCCTTTAGCACAAAAAATTGTTTTATTTGTGTTACAATATTGAACCGATAGACTCTTCAACTACGTTTTTTCATTGTTACTCTTTTAATGCACCCATGGCCTCAAAGTGTAAAGCGCATTTTTTGTAACAACTCTAGTGAACATTTTTCTTTCATGTGTCCTGAAGATATTATCTTATTAACCAGTTAAACACGGTTGATTAGTAGGTTTAAATCAATCGGTATATAATGCAAGATTGAATAGTAGCTTTAAATCAGTCAGTATGGTATGCAAGATTGAAATAAACTTTAACATTTTTTCTTTTGTTTTTGTCAATATCATCTTGTTTCTTTGTTCGGAAATTCTCACAATGCTACACAAGGGCTATCTGTGCATAGTTGCCCCTATTGTCTACGCCTTTATAACTGTTACAACAACGGAAGTCACGCCACGATGGAAGCATGCGTGCTGGAGTTTCGAGAACGATCATGACTGTTCCTAGCAACTCTAGTCTTTTCTAGGCACCCTCTTTTTTATATATAAGCCTGGCAACTAAGGCAGAGATATAATATCAGATAGTGAGATACAGAGACAGATAATTGAGTCACGCGAGCGGTAGTGACCGTAACTAAGGTGCGTGAATCGTTGTAAATTATAGAGTGTGTTTAAGTTAAAGTGACTGTGGAAATTCTGTGTATTGCAAAGTTGTATTGAGAAAGAATAAACTAGTTTTATTTAAGAAAGGACTTGTATCGCTGAAGTTACTCGGGAAGAATGTATACCAGAAATTAACAAACGAACAGAGACGCAACAAACTGGTGTCAGAGAGTAGGAAGAAAAAAAATGGAAACCAGAGGTGACAAATCAAACTACAACTTAGCAGATTTGATGCCAGCAATACAAGAACAGCAAAAGAAACAAGAAGAGAGACAACAGAAGTGGCAAGAAAACCTGCAACAGTGGCAGCTCAAACAAAAAAATAAACAAGAGAGATTACAGCAATTGTTGGAGGAAAAAGAAAAGAAACAAGAAGAACGAGAAAATAAACAAG
>NW_013748576.1:0-1375 GCF_000517525.1 Limulus polyphemus
TATCGACCTAGCAAACAGTTATACCAAGAAAGTTACGGGAAGTTAGTGCTGCGTCAATCCCATGATAGTTTAACAGGAGAACATCTTGGAGATAAGAAGACATTGAGTCACCTACGGCAGAGATTTTACTAGATATGTAAAATCTAGTAAATGTGGAAGAATGGTGCAGAACCTGCAGTACATGTTGTGCTAAAAGGGGACCCAAACATAAGGGACGTGCTCCAATGAAGTTATATAAAGTTGG
The DNA here is from genome assembly GCF_000517525.1 of Limulus polyphemus. NCBI lineage: Eukaryota > Metazoa > Arthropoda > Merostomata > Xiphosura > Limulidae > Limulus > Limulus polyphemus. The sequence goes on from NW_013748576.1 coordinate 245, forward strand.
TGCACCAATGGAAAGAGTAGCCGTTGACATTACTGGTCCTTTGCCCTGAACTCGTGCTGAAAACAAGTACATTTGTGTGGTGATGGATTATTTCACCAAGTTGTCTGAGGCATATGCAATACCAAATCAGGTGCTTTGGCTATTAGTGATTTCTTCTTCAGTTTGGTATGCCATACGAACTGCATTCAGATCAAGGCCGTAACTTTGAATCAGCTGTGTTCCATGAATGCTGCAAGTTGTTTGGCATACAAAATACCAGGACAATGCCACTTTACCCACAGTATGATGGGATGGTAGAAAATTACTATTGGGCACTGGGACAGGAATTGGCAAAGTTTTGTAACAGCTGCCAAGATGACTGGTATGTCTTACTCCCTCCACTGTTGATGGCCTAAGGAACAGCAGAGCATGAAGCCACTGGATACACTCCAGCAAAGCTGATGTTTGATCGGGAACTTCGGTTGCCAGTGGACGTGATAACAGGACGCCCACCTCACGAGGAGTTGCCTGAAAATGTGCCAGAGTTCGTGAAAGTGTTATCAGAAAGGATGAATGATATTGATAATCAAGTGCATTCGAACTTGAAAACGTCTGCTGATTCCATGAAGCTATGTTATGATAAGAAATCTACTGAAGTCAGCTTTATACCAGGAGACAAGGTGTGGTTGTATAATCGCAGGATAACCAAAGGAAAGTCTCCCAAGTTGTCTTCTCCATGGGAAGGCCCATATGACATAGTGGATCGTCTCTCAGACGTGACTTTCTGAATAAAATGCGGTTGGCGAGGTAAGCCAAACGTGGTGCATGTCAACAGGCTTTGGCATTATCATGGTTCAGGACATTTCAGTTGGAACGAAGTGAACAACGAAACAAATGACGCTGCTGAAGACGTGTCACCTGAAAAAGCCAATGTTGAAGAAGAAACTCTACCCAGTTTTGAGAAGAGAAACAGTGAAGCTCTTGATGAAGTTACTACCAGTAATGTGAATGCTATCGATAATGGGACATTTCCTGAAGGAGCAGATGAACCCCACGTGAAGCAGAAGCCAATGAGACAGAGACCAGTACGGAAGAAGATACGATATATTTAAAGCTCTCAATACAACTGACAATAACGAACAGTGTAACAAA
>NW_013748577.1:0-8482 GCF_000517525.1 Limulus polyphemus
AATCGATAAGAATGGGGACCTTTTCATTTAATAAATGTTTTGTCTTGATATATAAGTTGTTCGGGTTTTTCAACTAAAAAAAGCGACATTAATTTTTTGACGACCTACTACAAAGATTTTCAATGTTATACTTCGTCAGATTAGTAAATATATACCGTTACTTTGACGTTCGAACGTAAAAGTATGCAAAGGTAAAATTTTTTAAAGTTTCCGAAAGATGGTGCCAGTAGTAAGAGCACGTCTTACTGAATTTATATCTGTTGCTCAATAATGTATTAAATAAATATTGTATCATTGTTCTTACAACCACAAAAAAGTAATATTTTCAGATTTGAATTTGCAATTTATGTTGAGATTAAGAAGAAGTTAATTTAAATGAAGTGAAAAAATAATGGCAGTTAAAACATACATTTACATAAGTAGGTAAAAATAGAAACTCTAAAATAACAAATACCAAAAAAAAGGTTAATAACTATATGAATTAATAAGTTAAAAGTCTGACAAAGTTTAAATTATCTCCTTGTTTGTGGTCCACATTTTATATTTATAACATTTTATACACTGAAAAAGTTCACACATGCCTATAAAAAGTTTTGATGTAATAAATTTTAATACAACTAGTTTTATATAACAGTATATCACCACTGAAACCATCAATTTATTTTTCCTAAGATCCAACATGGCTTTGCACTTAAAGTGCCTGACTAAGAAACAAAGAGTCCAAAGTGCTCTGATACCGCTCGACATGCTCATCATATTAAGTTTTGGACGCGTTATAAATTTGGCAGTCAACCATGTTTTTTGGTTCAAAATTGCAATGTCTAACAATATGTGATTAACTTTGGCTAAATATAAATCAAATATGTCAGCGCTACAAGATTTAAAAAACTTAACTTTGATCCCAGCTCATTCAAAAACGATAATTGTTTTATGTAATTTTTTTGAAGATTAAAAAAGTATCATCTACATAACTTTTATAAAGGAACCAAACTGGAATTATGAAGATAATATAGTAACCATAATTTTTCTTGATAACATAGGGAAAGATTAGTTAAGTACGGAGCTAAATTAGATACCATTGCTACACCACTGGTTTGGTCATAGAAATTTGATTTCTTTTTTTTTGTTTTCAAAATTAAATTATATCAAGAAATACATCTTTAGTTACACCATTTATAACACAACAGTTCTCAAAAATGAAGTTATCGCGTAGGTAAATCATTTATTTGAATGGGATATTAGTGTATTATGTTTCACTATCAAAATTGATTCAAAGAAATCAGATCGATATTTTACTATGTGAAAAAATTTCCAGTTTACGATTATACACGTTAGGTACAATAGGTCTATCAGGACAGATAGTTTTGTGAATTTTCGGTATACCACATTGTGAATCTATGGATCTGGGGTTGGGATAAACTGCTTCAGATATGACTCCACGCTTTTTGACTTTAACATATATTTATGTAATTTACCATCTTTTTTTTTCAGATTGTAGATCTAAAAGTAATGTAATGTCTGTTTCTTCTTCAAAAGTGAACTTTATATTTTGATGTTTTACAATGTTTTTAAAATGTTCAAACACAGCAACCCAAGGACCTCCAGGTACATCAAACGACTCTTAACAAGTACTTACTTGTTCACCATTTTATTAGTGAGTTCTTAAGAAAGCCTTTGATATTAATAAGTTATAAACTGAACGCCAACTCAATGCTTGTTATTTTAAAGCCCTGTGAAGCAGCACAAACATTAAATAGTGTTTGAAAACAGACAAGGAATACTACTGCAGTTGAAATAATAACCTGAAAAAGTTGGCTTATAGTAACATGACACTGATAACGGTTTCTTATTGCTAAAAACTTTTTTATCTTACAATCAGGTTGTTGATGCCCAAATTAAAGAAATCGAAAGCTATTCCTAGCATAAAGAAAGAAACGAGGAAGTTTTGTTTAGTTTCAATTGTCCGAAGGGTGATTCAGTATCTGCTGAATAAATAATGCTGAAGTGTATGTGTCATTAGCTGTCCCGTCACAGGGTTTAAGATGTTCTTTAATTCTTGCCGCTAGGTGAGATATCGTGGAACCAATGTAGACCTGCTTATAACAGAAATGTGTGAATTTGTAAACGACGTACGATCACCTCAGCGATAGAATTATATGTTTCAATGTGTGAATTTGTAAACGACATACGATCACCTCAGCGATGGAATTATATGTTTCAATGTGTGAATTTGTAAACGACGTACGATCACCTCAGCGATGGAATTATATGTTTCAATGTGTGAATTTGTAAACGACGTACGATCACCTCAGCGATGGAATTATATGCTTCATCTTAAAGAAATCACTTATGCATACTTGAGATTTAAATATCACCTTCAGTGACATTTGTGAAGGGACTATGGTCCCTAAAACTTTTCTTTTCACCAACAGAAATAACACTGCATTGTCAATATGTTCAGCATTGTACACCTATTTATCATAAAAAATAGATTTTTATTGATGATCACAAACATACTTTAAAAGTGGATAACATTCTCTTATCTCTGCTAGACACCATTTATTCTTTAATATAACAACTTAGGTAACTGTAACTTAAAAAGAACCACATGATAATGTGTTAGGACTTATTTCTGTTCCTATTTTGAGAATTACTGAATTTTTGTACATGTTATGACAACTTCATTCATGCTTAAGATATAAAATATAAAACTGTATTATGTCTAAACAATTACACTTGCAAGAAGTTAGACTACATATGTGAATAATGGTGAGTTATTTTTGTAAACAATATTAGTTTTAAACGACAAATATGTAAGTTCTAGATCGAAAACAGAAAGTAGTAACTTAGAAAATAATTTCCTAACGTACATTTTATGAATGTACATTTACTTTTCTGTATTGTTATGTAAGACTCTAGAGATAAATCTAATCATGTTGGTGATGTCTGACACTGTTTTTACGTGAACTTAAAGAATAGATATATCATCTCTTGTAAACTATACCTTTTGTCTGAGATCCCCAAACTTAGAGTAGATCACCATATTGAAAAATGGTCGCTTTAATATTTATGGAATTATTTTTTCCAATAATAGAGTAAAGTGCATTAATAGATAAATCTGTTTTACTTACTGTTAAACTCAGTGACATACAAAATCTGTTCTTCATTGTCAGAGTTAAAGTATAGTGAACATAAAGCATATTTTGGTAGTAAAGTATTAGGTCGTCAAGAAATTAATGTCGCTTTTTTAGATGAAGAAACTCGAACAACTTATATGTCAAAACAAAACATTAAATGAAATAGTCTCCATTCTTATCGGTGATGCTTCCTAAAATATTTATTTGAGGAAAATTTCTTTTTCCAAACACAACTTAGTCTATGGAACAGTTTTCCTTAGCTTACAAACTGAAATCATGTATGATAAATCTAATAAAAAAAAATATGCAGACATCAAATGTTTTTCTTTTTGTTAAGAACCTAAGATATTTTTGTATCCTAAAAATACGTAGAAACAATTAACGAAATAAGATATGCACTGGATATGTTTGAATTACCTCCACAGAATGTCGCTACCAGAAATCAGCTAAATGTATATATTTATTAGAACTTGTCATGTAGTGGCAGACTATAAGTGAGAGGGTCAAAAGTTCTATTTTCAAAAATGTCAGCACATAATGGAGAGTGGATTCGTTTAGGAATTTGAAATGCATGATATTTTTTGTAGAATTTCTAAATTAAGAAAAACCTTTTTATGGTCATATTAGATGAATCACATTGTGATATATCTGTTATGTTTTGTGTACAGTGATTTATTATATGTGATTACTTACATGCTAGAACACTTGGACATACTGTAGATATTACAATGGACTGTAGTTGTAATGTGAATTCAGATTCTTCGTGTTTTCCAAATGAGGATTTGTCCAGATGATGAATATTAATCTGAAGAAAATTACTTTGTTTAAAAAATTGAGGTTTAAAGGTTTTTTCAGGGAAATCACATCCTGAGAAAGGGAAAGCTATGATCACACATATCATCTACTGATGAAAAGGTTTCTCACTTCTATTCATTCTTTGAAAGGAACAATTTGTATAAGTATTTACTCTATAGATGTCTGCCATTGGATGTTTTAAATCTGTAGATCATATACATGAAGTCAAAAGAAAAATGATGTGACTCAGGAGAGGGAGGAGTGTCTGAATGCATAGAAATAAGACTGATAACATTTCTTTATTGACCATTTTAATACTCATTCGAATGAGACGAAACGTAACACCTTCTGAACTGTGTGTACAATCTACTCTTTTTCATCTTTGATAAGTCATCTTACAAGTTTACTATGAATGTTTAGTTATAAATCTAAACAATTGATCGTAATCCCCTATGTATTAAGTAAGTTTTGTTAATAGGCGTTAGAAACATTCAGTTCATGGATCTAATTGAGCAGGAAATATACAAGAATTGTACACTAACTGATATATGTTAGACTTGTATGAAAGTTAATGTAATCTTGGCATTCCATTCTTGTTTCAGTTTAGTTAACATAATACATGAAAGACTCGTACATTTTCGTTTAGCATAGATTGATAATATATTTGTTTTGTATTTTTGTTTTTAGTCGGTAAGGCTGTTCCCTCTTATAACAGGGTGTCAAAACAGCAACAACAACAACAAATTTAACATCAATCTATGCTAAACGAAAACGTACGAGACTTTCTTAAATTACGGGAATGTCCAAATGCATAGTAATAAGACTGATAACATTTCTTTACTGACCATTTACTACTGATTCCAATTAGAAAAAAAACGTAACAGCATCTAGATTATGCACTAAAATTTTTCCTTTTTCGTCTTTGATAATTCATCTTGTGAGATAACAACTTTGGTTTTGGTTATCTTTATCATTCATTATTTTTTTTCCTTCTATCGTTTAGTTTATCTATGAAATTTTAGTTGCATTAAAACGCTCATTTGTTATCTAATCACTTGTATTTTTGATAAAATATGTATGAATGATGAAACTGACACCTTCATCCCTAGCAGTGACATACAAATATTATTAATGTAGCAGAAGATTATGTAAATTTATGGTCACATGAAGTGTACTCTCGTGACCTACTCATTGAATAAATACCCTGTTATAAACTTCACTCAGAGAAAGAGTCATGAGATAGTTAGTGAATGATTCAGTTAGTGAATTATTGCTCTTTATCACTTGATATTGTTATTAATAGTGAAAAGGATTTTTGCATTGCTGTATTTTGTGTTTTCGAATTAGGTTTATTTATTTCTAATTCTTTTTCCTGATTCCATTATTTGAAATAATAGTGATATTTATGATATATTGTTCAGTAACATTAGTGTAAAGTCCTGGGCAGGCACATGTTTATTAACTGTGACTTGGTAAGTGTTGAATTTATTTCTAAGGATTTTAATGACCAACGTACCTGTCTACCAGTTAACTTCAGAGCTGTATGTAACCATTTCAAAGCAGTTTGGTCAGTTATAACTTTAATTTCTTTTCCATTTAGGTATATTTTAAATTTTTCTACAGCCCAGACTACGGTTAGACATTTTAACTCTTTACTAGTATAGTTTCTTTCTGCAGAGTTCAGTGTTCAACTGATATATGCTATGACACCATTCTGACACAAAACTGCTCCTAATCCAACATTTGAAGCATCAGTGTGCAAAAAATAGTGATCACCTTTCAAGGTCAGTTGCTACATCTCTAGCCAATCATTCACTTCTCTCTCTTAGATTAATTCACTTGGGATTAAAACACACTCTAGGGAATCTTCAAATGATGAAGCACACTTCAGTTCATACCCCTTGAAATAATTGGATAGCACAATGCAGGAATTTCCCGTCATGATATTCAATTTCAAGAAAAAGGGTTGATGCTCTTTTCTCAGAGTTCAAAATCTGGTCGGGTAAGTCGCAAACTCGGTGATTCCAACGTCATATTGACATTGTAAAACTAAGTTAATAGTACTAATACTAGCACTAGTATTAATACTTTAGCTCTAAGCATAACTTAGACGAACACACTTTTCAATATTGTATTCAATTTGAAATATAATGCTGCGCATTTATTATTGTTCTACCTCTTTGCTTAACTGGTCTACCTTGTAGAATACATTTTGAATTTTCATACTGAATTTAATTTTCAGTGACTTCTTCCAATTTGCACGAACTGTACCGTAAAATACCCATTAAACTAAACATTCTACATAACCTTACCTCTACTTTGGCAAACATTTGTACTGGTACCATACAGTGCTACCTACCAAACAAATAGTTGTTAAATCATGAGTGTAACGGTCTAAAATATACAAACTGCTACAATCAGGGTTCAACAATAACAAAAAAGCATTTTATTCAGCTATAACAACAAAAAGACTTAACATTTGAAATACTTCACAGACAAGAAAAAGAGAACCAGTTATCTGATGCCCTATCTGGACATCCTATTGACCCCCCCCCCCCAAGAAGAAACTCCAGAAGTGGATGTAAGTAAGCTGTCACCTAAAATTTTGCCCTTATCAATGTTAACGTTAGAGAACAATTGGCTACTTCACAAGTTAAAGACGATGAATATAAGTATATGTATACTCTTATTTGAAAACTGGACTATTACTGGATCATTCTACTATAATTGCAGAAACTTTAAGTAATTCCAAGAACTATATCTTGAATGATAATATATTTTTATTATACAAAAAGGGTTGCTAGCAATGGTGAATTCAGACCAGTTATTCCCAAAACATTGAGACTGGCGATGTTAATTGAATTGTATAATCATCCTACAGCTTGTTATCCAAGTGTCCGAAAAACTATACATAAAGTATCCAGACGTGGTTATTCGCCTGGTATGAGAAAGGACAGAAATATTGTGTCGTCATGCCATGTTTGTTAAACCAATTAATTTTATCAGAAGCGGTCAGTTAGATTTATGTAAAGCACTAAACTAATGGAACTTGGTTAGACAATAAGAATAGACATCATGGGACCTTATCCTAAGTCCAGTACAGAAGAAGTTATTTATTGGTTGTGACAGATTATTTCAGTAAATGGGTTGAATTATATTCTCTCAAACAAATAACTGTAAAAGTCATTGTGAAAAAAATTAATTAATGAATACTTGTGTAGATATTGTATTCCAAAGACTCTAGTATCAGTTAATGGTCCACAATTTGTGCCACATTTGATGGATGAAACTTGTAAAGCTATGGGAATTAAACACATTTTTACAACTCCATATCATCCTCAGTCTAACATTATTGAACGAGTAAATAGAAATATTGGTAAAATGTATCTGCGTATATTTAAAAACAATCATCGAACTTGGAATAATCATTTATTTGAATTTTCCATAGCCACTAAAACTTCTATTGATGAGTCTACAAGTTACAGGTGAGAGATCTTCCTACCTTGGGACCGACTGACGAAATACCTAACAGCACCTAAAACCATATATGAAAGAACAACAGAATTACCAAATGCCATACAGACGGCCAGATCCAATGTTGGAAAAGCTCAGAAGCGACAGCAACCAGCCTACAACTATGAGAGTGGCCCAGACACATTTAAAGTAGGGGATTTATTGTTATTAAGGACACATTTTTTATCTTCTGAAGTAAATAATTTTACTGCAAAATCTTCCCCGAGAAGGAATGGGCATTACAAAATTACGAAGTATGTTACTCCATTAGTATATGAATTATAAGATTGTAGATCAGGTGCAGTTATAGGACGATTTCATATTTCTAATATAAAGATATATATACACAGCGTGGTCACAAGTAAACAGACACCACCTTTTCAGAAAAAAATGAAAATTTTCAGTCATATTCACATGAGCTGATATATTTATAATTTAATTAATATCTAGTAGATCTTCTTTTCGTTTCGTGGAGTTCCTTGATCCTTTGGGGCATCGTGAGAATCATCTCGTCCACAATCTAAAATTGATTTTCGCCCACTCTTGCTTCAAAACTTGGAGTAGATCGCTCTTCGAAGTTGGTTTTTTTGGTTGTTTAGCACCTTGTCGCACTGCTAGAAACACCCAAAAGTGGCAGGAAGAAAATGGTATCCAGAAGTTGCCCTGGCCAAGCCAATCTCCTGACATGAACCCCATCGAAAACCTCTGGGCCATACTCGACCGGCAAGTCAAGTATGCGAATTTTGTAAATTTTGCGAAATACGTCGAAATATTGGAGGAAGGACTTTTACCACTTTATTCCTCGGGTTTCATGGACAAGAACACAATGTTGTTCCAGGAAGATGGAGCACCGTGTCACACTGCTAGAAACACCCAAAAGTGGCAGGAAGAAAATGGTATCCAGAAGTTGCCCTGGCCGAGCCAATCTCCTGACATGAACCCCATCAAAACCTCTGGGCCATACTCGACCTGCAAGTCAAGTTTATTCCTCGGGTTTCGTGGACAAGAACACAACGTTGTTCCAGGAAGATGGGTGG
>NW_013748578.1:0-2719 GCF_000517525.1 Limulus polyphemus
GTATTCCACATTACAAAATAAGAGTGTTGTTTTGGTTGACTTCACGTATTCCATATTACAAAATAAAAGTGTTGTTTGGTTGACTTCACATATTCCATATTACAAAATAAGAGTTGTTCTGGTTGACTTCACGTATTCCACATTACAAAATAAGAGTGTTGTTTTGGTTGACTTCACTATTCCATATTACAAAATAAGAATGTTGTTTTGGTTGACTTCACTATTCCATATTACAAAATAAGGGTGTTGTTTTGGTTGACTTGTTGAATTCTATATTAGAAAAGAACTGATGCCACGAATTTTTCAAATGTATTATTGTCGAAACTTTGATCATTTCACAACTTTTATTTCTCATTGAGCAGAGTGGTACGTTTTAATTATTTTATTCTCATCATTTAAAACCTCAATTATCAAGTTGTTTTAATCTGGTCGTTAAAAGACGTCACAGTTTAAACTACTTTTAATCTGTTTAGTCAAAACCTTAGAATTATCAAGTTGTTTATTCTGTTTAGCCAAAACTTCACAATTGTCCATTGCTCTAATTTGGCCATTAATACTTTATTGCTACTGAGTTATCTTTGTCTCAACGCTGAAAAAACTTGAAATTATTAAATATCTTTAACCCAGTATATCATGCAATTTTCTGGTTTTCGTGATATTCCACCCGTCATCAGCAACCTTGGACAAGGGCAAATCAAAAAATTAAGATTAGGTTGTACATATATTATCCTTTTAGTATGCCGTGTTCGGATTGCCAGTGTTAATCCAATTTATTATACGAGTTACATGGGACAACATTTACTGTTTTATTAATCTTTATGACGTGTTTCTCATTATGTCTGTTACCTGGGTTTACGAGGCAAGTTTCTATGGACAATATGTATTTAACATTTTGATAATCATACTGGCGAATATCTCGATCAAGGGTTATCAAAAGGATAACCCTAATGACGAGTTTCTCTGGTAAACAAAAAATATTCACAACAACTTGTATCACCTTTTGATTGCGAAGATCCATTAAAATAGTTGTTACTTCTACATTACTCAGCAGAAACTTTTATTGCACGTTATGTGTGACGTAAGTCGAACACCTAACACTTTCAAAACAGTTGTTACAAATATACAAATTGGATGAATTGCAGTGTGCATTTTTTATTGTGGGGTTGTTTGAATGTAATTGGCGAGCAAACAAATTTTTCATTGACGTTACGACATTAAAATATTTCATCATAGCTAGGAAGGTTAACTACTTACATATCAAACATAATCATAGCTAGGAAGGTTAACCCTACTTACACCTCAAACACAATAATAGCTACGAAGGTTAACCCTACTTACACATCAAACGTAATCATAGCTAGAAAGGTTAACTCTACTTGCACATCAAACTCAATAATAGCTAGGAAGGTTAACCCTACTTGCACATCAAACGCAAATTTTTCGTAATTATATCCATCAGTAATTATATATTTTGTTTGATTTTTGACTCTTATTTACCGTATCATAAATTAATTTGTAACTAAAGTTTTTTTTAGTAAATGGAGGAAGAAGAAACAATTTAGAGCAAATTAGTATCACTGTGCTTAATATGTAGGGATAGGCTGGGAAAAAATGGCCTATACATATTGTGTATTGCTCATCATGGTCTCAAACCTCTCTTATAACAATCTAAAAGACTTTTATAAACACCTAACTTAGGTTTTCAAAAAAGACCTTCAGTTTATCCACACAAAAAAAAACCCGCTAATGTAGAGAACCGACGAGTAGCGTAACAACCAAATGTTCTAAATCTGACGTCAGAAGGGCTAGCTCACCAATACTTGAAGTTGTTGTATTTTAACTTGGAGTGCAGAAGTAGTATAGTGTTTCGCTAACTTGGTGTCCATCAAGACAACTCATCGCGCCAGGCTAAAACTGCTGCATTCATAGGAACTGCCATTCAGTGATATTGTTTAAAAAAAGAAGGGAACAAATAATAAAAAATAACGATGATGTAGGGATGGCAATGCAAAAAAATTACAGAAACAAGGTAGGGATGAATTCACAAAACCATTGAATTTCGCACAGAGTACTCGAGAGCTAGCTGCACATGATTTTGAAGTGATATATTAAAGGGAGGGCAATTCTTAGGTTACTCTTAACCAACAGTTGGTAGGATTGTCGTGACATTGTAACGCCCCTACGGTTGAAAGAGCGAGAATGTATTTAGTGACTGGGTTCGGTCCCGCGATTTGAGCGCTCTAATCACCGGACTATGCAGAAAACGATTAACAATAGAAAAATGCCAGAGTGAGTGAGTTAATCAGTGAATTATCCGGTTAATAAAATATTCAGCATGATTATTATTCATTGATCAGCAAAGAAATCCTGCAAGTTACATATACATTAGATGTGAAGTTAGGCTCACCAGTGAACGTAGCCAAAGAAACCCGACCAACGATAGAATACATTAAAACATTGGTGTCAGAAGTGGGTTATTTTGGTGAAAATAAAATATAACTTTTATTAAATTTCAAAAAAAGCAAAGCAAGATTAACAATTTGCTGTGGATGATTAAAGAGTATAAAGAATGAGCAGGTAGAAACATAGAGCATTAAAGAAGACAAAAGAGAGAATTAATTTACGAATTGAAAGAAAGAGATAATATTTAAAGAAGTATATATTATTCTGAAGAAAGATGAATGAAGTTATTAGGGAGATTACAATAATGAAGTTGAAC
>NW_013748579.1:0-1377 GCF_000517525.1 Limulus polyphemus
GAAGAAGAAACTCTACTCAGTTTTTAGATGGGAAACGGTGAAGCTCTTGGTGAAGTTACTACCACTGGTGTGACTGTTACCGATGATTGGACGTTTATTGATGAAGCGGATGAACCCCACATGAAGCAGAAGCCAATGAGACGGAGACCAGTACGGAAGAAGATACGTCCCGTAAAATTAAGAGACTTTGTTGAATTGTAATTTTGTGTTTGTAATTCTGTACATTTTAATTATGTTATTGTTAATTGTTATTGGTTTATCATATGTGGTTATTGTTCGGGACGAACAATATTAAGGAGGGGGCAGTGTTGCGTCAGCGAGTCACATGACCACTGTGGCGCCCTCTAGTTTCTAGAACTATCTTGTTCTTTCAGGAATGCTCTAGTAATTACTAGTAGGGTAGGCTGGTATATATAAGAGGGGAAAACGTGACGCGGGAGGAGAATGTGTGTGTAGAGAGTGAGTAATTGATCTGCGGTCAGAGTATTATTGACGTTCGTTGCTATAGCGTTTGTTTAGCGCGATTGTTGAAGTTCAGTGTATCGTTTAAGTTATATTCGGAAAGAATAAACCAGTTTTATTAAGTAAAGACTTGTGTCGCTTAAGTTTCGTGGGTACGAAGTTACGGAAAAATCAATTAACAAACGGAGACGTAACAGTAGTCATTACTTCAGTATCGAGATATTAATTTATTGTAGCCATGCTCTAGCATGTTAAAAATGAATCAAGATCTGGCAAGATAAAGTTTACTTTGTTTTCTTATACTCTCGTGCATTGTAGCCTAAATAAATTAAAATAAAGATTATTTTCAGTCAGTTATAAGTTTTGTTGTCTGTATCACTACGTGCTGACGTCACTTGGTTTGCTTGTAATAATCCACAGTCTAACTATACTCAGTTTCATACTGAGTAGTTGTCGATAACCTATTAGGCCTACAGGAAAAACATAGATTTTGCTTTTGTATTACTGATAGCAAAGCTACCTGGAATACCCACTGACAAACGTGCTGTGAAGGGACTCTACATTTGGAGTCTGTCTTTAGATCGGTACTAAACTCCTCTAGTATGTAAACAAATAAGGTACTGATGCAGGTATAATAAGTATAGTGATTATTTTCCCTTTAGTTTAGACAGGTGGAAATTTATTGTTAGCCAAGCCTCGGAATTTGTAATTTTTGTCTTTGCTTATGGAATGACCAACAGTTAAGTGAATTGCGCATGCGTTCTCAGAGAAATCGTCCTATTGTGTTTTACATATACAGGGGTTAACTGAGTTTTATAGAGAATTTCACTCCTGTAGATAGAAGCTCTGCCTTTCGTCCCTTGTACACATGCCTGTTGTATTGGAACTGTTTCTTTAATTTAACAAACAAACTGT
>NW_013748580.1:0-1373 GCF_000517525.1 Limulus polyphemus
CCCACAAAACCTGAATACTTCAGGATTTGATCGATATTTATTCTATTTAACAAATTGGGTTTCAGCCAATGAGGTTTTAGAAAATGTAAGTATTACTTTGAATAGTCCGTGTTAATAATAACATCATATTCGTGTTCGCTGTTCTCAACGCTAGAAACCGGGTTTTGTTGCTCATGGTGGGCAAATCATCGATAGCTTATTGTACAGCTTTATGCTTCAGAACAACCAAATCATAGAGGGCGCTGTGAAACATAAATTAGCAAAAGGCCATACAATATCGAGCACAGAATCTGTGGATTTTTCTTATTCTATGAGAGTTATTGTTAAAAGATGTATCCTTTAACGTAAGTAAAGTGTTCAGTCCTGATATCATATTTCGCTTTTAAAACAATACGGTGGGTCATTGTTTTTCTTATGTTAATGGGCCTTCACTAGATAACAAGTGAATACTTTTGACAGATGAAAGACGAAATTTAAGTATTCAATAATACAAAAAAATAATTTTTTTTTTTGGCTCGGAGGTCATAGCACCAGGTGATGTCTGTTCTACAGGAGAGTTGGCGAGAGAAGGGTTTCTTTTTTTTTATTGTTATTTGATACACGAAAAGTCCGTGAGACACGTGTCATTTTCAAAAGAAGGGCGTCTTGCTTCAGTCTGACCTAATTTTTGTGACAAACTTTGGTCCAATTTATATTCATAATGAGCAAAAAATCATCACAACAGCCGCGCATACTGGGGGGAGGGGTCGTGTTTAGAATGTGAGGTTAACTCGCATTCCATTTGTATAGTTTTAGAGCAGATGTAGATATCACCGTTAACCTCCTCACATAAATAAAGATTTCAGTTAAAAGTGTAAAGTGCAGTACGATTAATAACATTAAGTTCCAACAGGTAGAAATGATCCGGTGAGACAGTGGTAAGTTTACCGACTTACAACGGTAAAATCCGGGGTTCGATTCCACGCGGTGTACGTAACAAATAGCTTTATGCGTCTTTGCTCTAAAACAAAAAATCAAACAAACAAACGTTTTCATAACACGTGCTTTATTCATGATAAACCTTATTTTATTTTATTCTAGAACACTTAAAAACAAAGCATATAAAACATCTAATCATTTTATTCTAGAACACTTTAAAACAAAGCATATAAAATATCTAATATTTTTATTCCAGAACACTTTAAAACAAAGCACATAAAAGATCTAATTATTTTATTCTAGAACACTAAAACAAAGCATATAAAAGATCTAATTATTTTATTCTAGAACTCTATAAAACAAAGCATATAAAAGATCTAATTATTTTATTCTAGAACTCTATAAAACAAAGCATATAAAAGATCTAATTATTTTATTCTAGAACACTTTAAAAC
>NW_013748581.1:0-1549 GCF_000517525.1 Limulus polyphemus
AGGCAAGGTTCTGGATCGACGCTGTAAACGATACTAGAAAGGAACAGTTATCAGTAACAAACTGATGACAAAAATAAGCAACGTAAAATCACCAGTGTTGTCTTGGTTGAGTGAATGAAGTCGTACTTCTAACATTGGGTATATATATATATATATATATATTGCATTTATAGAATCCTTCTTTCTGCTTTCCTGGGCCATACATGCAATACTTATATTTATTGTAATAACATAATTAATCCCAGAGCTTCGATCAATTGATAATTTGAACGGTAAGCTACGTTATGAAGCGTAACACTTTCATAACATAATTAGCACAAAATTCAATAGTACTTCCTTCTTATACCAATTGTTGTTCCTTTTGTGAATCACGTGACACTACGCAATTATTCATCCAATAGAAAATCAATGCTTGTTTCTGTATCAAAACAACATAGGATAATACATCTGACAACATTAAAGGCAAAGTTTGTTCGTATTGCTTATCAACGTGGTTAACTAAACCAAACAAATGTATACTTTAAGATAATAATTTGAAGTCACCAAAACATAAATGAAACAAAGTCCCTGTTTTAATTGAACTTTATTCGAATATATTGAATGTTTGTTTGTTTGTTATGAATTTTGTGCAAAGCTACACGAGGGCTATCTGCGCTAGCTGTTCCTAATTGAGCAGTGTAAGACTAAAGGGAAGGCAGCTAGTCTAGTCATCACCACCCACCGCCAACTCTTGGACTACTCTTTTACAAATGAATAGTGGGATTGACCGTCACATTATAACGCCCCCACGGCTGAAAGGGCGAGCATGTTTGGTGTGACGGGGATTCGAACCCGCGACCCGCAGATTGCGAGGAGAGTGCCCTGACCACCTGGCCATGCCGGGCCGTTTTGAATGTTATATTGGCAACGGGTTAATGATGTGTTACTCTCTATATCTAGAGACGAGCAAAATTAATAGCTATTGAAATAATACTTAGAAATAAAATTAAAATACGTAAGCAAATAATCTGTAGATAAAAATGAATTAAACTTATAGCTATTAAAAAGCATCTAAACATTAAGAATTAAGTTCACCTTATAATATTGAATCTTCTCTGTTTCCTTTTTGCGTAAAAGCTTACAGTTCTTTTAATTTTGCAACCTATACAATCCGTTGAAACACGCCCTCTATTGTTTAATAATTATTTATAAAGATTCTTTAAACTTTGAATGATTTTTTTTTGTTTTGAACAAATGAATGAACCATTTTTTTAAAAGTTGTTTTCTTCCTGGTAAAAACAAAAAAGCATTGAAAAACGATTCTATTAATTACCAAATATTTGCTTAAAAATTCGTGAAAATATTTACCTGTTTGTAGAAGGATAGAGATAGGGTTACGTATATTACAAGGATGGAGGTAGGGTTACGTATATTACAAGAATAGAGGCAGGGTTACGTATATTACAAGGATACGGGTAGGGTTACGTATATTACCAGGATAGAGGTAGGTTTACGTATATTACAAGGATGGAGGTAGGGTTACGTATATTACAAGGATAGAGGTAGGGTT
>NW_013748582.1:0-1377 GCF_000517525.1 Limulus polyphemus
CCGTACTGGTCTCCGTCTTGTTGGCTTCTGATTCACGTGGGGTTCATCTGCTTCATCAGGAAATGTCCTATCGTCGGTAACAGTCAAATCAGTGGTAGTAACTTCATCAAGAGCTTCACCGTTTCCCTTCTCAAAACTGAGTAGAGTTTCTTCTTCGACGGTGCCTTTGTCAGGTGGCACGTCTTCAGCAGCGTCATTTGTACCTTTGTTCACTACGTCCTAACTGAAATGTCCTGGACCGTGATAATGCCAAAGCCTGTTGGCATGCACCACTTTTGGCTTACCTCGCCGACCACATTTTACCCGGAAAGTCACGTCTGAGAGACGATCTACTATGTCATATGAGCCTTCCCATGGATATGACAACTTAGGAGACTTCCCTTTGGTCTTCCTGGGATTATACAACCACACCTTGTCTCCTGCTTCAAAGCTGACTTCAGTAGATCTCTTATCATAAGTTAACTTCATCGAATCAGCAGACGTTTTCAAGTTTGAACGCACTTGATGGTGAATAGCATCCATCCTTTCCGATAACACTTTCACAAACTCTGACATATTCTCAGGCAACTCTTCATAAGGTGGGCGTCCTGTTATCAGGTCCACTGGCACCCGAAGTTCCCGACGAAACATCAGCTTTGCTGGAGTGTATCCAGTGGTTTCATGCTCTGCTGTCCTATAGGCCATCAACAGTGGAGGGAGTAAGACATTCCAGTAATCTTGGCGGCTATTACAAAACTTTGCCAACTCCTGTCCCAGTGTCCAGTTGTACTTTTCTACCATCCCATCAGACTGTGAGTGAGGTGGCGTTGTCCTAGTCTTTCGGATGCCAAACAACTTGCAGCATTCTTGGAACACAGCTGATTCAAAGTTACGGCCTTGATATGAATGCAGTTCATATGGCATACCAAATCTGAAGAAGAAGTCACTAATAGCCGAAGCTACAGTTGTAGCTTCCTGATTTGGTATTCCATATGCCCCAGGCCACTTGGTGAAATAATCCATCACCACACAAATGTACTTGTTTCCAGCACGAGTTTGGGACAGAGGACCAGCAATGTCGACGGCTACTCTTTCCATTGGTGCACCAACTTGATATAACTTCACTGGAGCACGTCCCTTATGCTTGGGTCCTCTTTTAGCACAACATGTACTGCATGTTCTGCACCATTCTTCCACATATTGTCTCATACCTATCCAGTAAAATCTGTGTCCTAGATGACTCAATATTTTCTTAACTCCGAGATGTCCTCCTGTTACAGTATCATGGGATTGACGCAACACAACTTCCCGTAACTTTCTCGGTATAATCGTTTGCCAGGTCGTCACTTTCCCATCTGCAGTTTCCCATCTCCGGAGAAGAATACCATCTTCAAGTCT
>NW_013748583.1:0-1376 GCF_000517525.1 Limulus polyphemus
TTTTTTTGGCGGCTGTCCAGGTATCGTTGAAGTGTCTTGTCTTTACTTTCTAAGAAGA
This sequence comes from Limulus polyphemus, assembly GCF_000517525.1. Taxonomy (NCBI): domain Eukaryota; kingdom Metazoa; phylum Arthropoda; class Merostomata; order Xiphosura; family Limulidae; genus Limulus; species Limulus polyphemus. The sequence continues at coordinate 59 of NW_013748583.1, forward strand.
AAGTAAACCTACAGACATCGGTCTTGTTTAACAAAATCTGCCTACAAGAAAATCTGTCACCAAAGTACACCAATATCTATATATATATACTCATTATTCTATACCTGCAATAATGCTTGTTTGGTGCTTAAATAATGTGAACTAAAACCCGAGTGAACCTGTCAAGAATCTTACCAGAGAAAATATTTCTAACGTTATTTTACAGGAAACTTGGTTATTACGTTTATAGGATATCAATATATTTAGGAGTAACATTTGTGTCTAATCGGTAATGTATAAAATCCTTCAGTGTAAGCTAACTTTGACAACTTGTTGGCAGCACCCACCTCTGTTTACTTAAGTAATGTGTAAATTTACTTTTTTTTACACTGTGTTATGTTTTTAGGGGTGGGAATTTAGGGGAGCTGAACTCCTTCAACCCATTTTTTTATATAAATTAATATCTGTATTATCTAATGTTGTATAAGCAATCAGATGTCAGTGCTTTTATTTGATTGGTCTATTGATTACCATAAAGGCTGTTTTGAAGTTTTCTGAAATCAATACAACTGAAGTTTCCAGCAATTCAGTTAAGGCGTCAGCCAATGACTGATTATTTATTTCTAAGCTAAGATAACAATATGAACATAAGTTAAACATTGCCATGGCTTAGCTTAGCTTTTCGCAGACACTCTAACAGTAACAGTGTCTAGACTTGAAAAGATTTGTTTTTATTAAAGTTAGTATTGTTTAGGGCATTTGCAACTCTTATAACACAGACTTGTTACACAATCTATTTTGCATTGTTCAGAAATTAGAATTCACGTGAGAAAGATTCTAGATATCATTATAGATAATCACAACTATTTAGCTTTAAATGAAAAGTTTGAGGTGTTTGTTTCTGTTTTTATTTTCATATCAAGGACATTACTAGAAATAAAGATACAAACTTTAAAATCCCTGGATTATAATCTGACTGAGTTAATCATTTACAGAATATATTACTTTAATATAACACAGAAAACTTGGTTACAGTGTTACACAGCTAACTTTTAAAAAGTTAACTGGCATCACCATAGAATGAAATATTATTGCAGCTAGTGTTGAGAAGTTAAACACTGTTATTACTTGTTAGTACAATAACATGATATTGTTACAACAGCGGAAGTCACGCGAACTGGGAGTATGAGCGCTGGAGTTTCTAGAAGGATCAAGACTTATCGAGGAACCTCGCGAATGTCTGAGTGTTTGCCAGGCACCCTCTTTTTTAGTATATAGGCCTGGCGAGAAAAACCAGCGCGATGGCATAGATAGGTAGATATGCAGATAGAGATAATTG
>NW_013748584.1:0-1375 GCF_000517525.1 Limulus polyphemus
CATCTTTCTACGTATTTCTGATAAAATTGTTTGCTGTTATAATATATCGTCGAAGATGTCCACATAACCTGTCTCATTATACAAACTACATGTGTAGATGTTTAATATTACGTGCATTCCTCAGTTTGATAACGCTAAGTGTATTTGTATTCCATCTTATTTGTTACAAAATATGCAACCATTTTGGCCAAGATTGTATGAGCGACCTTGATAGAGTTTTAGGGAACTTTTTCCTATTTCCTCACATCCAAACTGTTCTTTAGAGTTGTGTCTGGTACGTGAGATGGACACGACGTTCCACTTATAAGCTGTTCCTAGGCGTTTCCTATGGAACTTAGATCCGGAGAAATTTATGGTCGTTCCTCCTAATGATAAAGTTCTGCTAAAACAAACACTGACGATACAGACACTGGGGGACGAGCGTTTTCTTCAAAAAAATAATAATAATTAGGATCAATGGTACCAGCGAAAGACCCGCTTTTACTGCTAGGATCTCTTCCCTATAAGACGCAGTATTCAGAGCATCACGCCTATTGATACACACAGCAGCAAGCCCATTATATCTATAATCAGAGTAGTTTAACTCTCTGAAGAAGAGTTAATCTTCTTCGTTAAACATTCAACCCATTAATCATATATAGATATGGATCTGCGACCAGTTTTCACATAATTAAAAAATAATAATAACAACAGTTTACTTACCTGACTTTAATTAATTCTAGCTACAAACCGCTCATATATCGTATTGCTAATGGTGAAGTTTTTATTTAAACAAAACCACAAAGTTGTTCATATATCAAATACTCTTCTATTTAATTCAAGTGTTTTCCTTTTTTAAATACCAGCCTTTTTTTACATTTAAGAGCCTTTTGTACACTAATTGTCCCCCAGTGGCACAGCGGTGTGTCTGCGGACTTACAACGCTGGAAACCGAATTTCGATACTCGTGGGGGGCAGAGCACAGTTAGCCATTGTTTAACTTTGTGCTTAACGATAGACAAACAAATACACTAATTCTGTGTAGTTTTATCCATTATGATATTTGTTTTTGTTATGAGTTTATATAGTTTCCAAAAGAATATTGATATTTAATCCAGACTTTGACGGAATTTTTTTTCAAGACATAGACAGGTGGATTAAAACGTTCTTAACTCATTTCCTAGATGTAATGATGACGTAAACTTTAGACTTAAAGAAACAGTTCACTGAAGTGGAACAAAATCCAGGTGTTAATTAAGGGCGTTATACCCAACGATACGTAGACAGGTAATAAGTAAATATAGCATAACATGCATAAAAGCTTCTTTTTTTAAGTATCTAATAGGTTTTTTTTTAGGGTTCAGAAGTTCAAATGTTCATCCATAGGAAGGAATTA
>NW_013748585.1:0-1378 GCF_000517525.1 Limulus polyphemus
TCCCTGTCTGCTTTTCAATAATATAATACTATAAAAGCGAGAATCTAACAAACGCTCGAGCCTTCAGGAACGTTCGAGATACTCATTACGTGTTACCACGTCACGTGACTTCTGCTGTCGTAACACTGCCCTTTCCTTAGTATTGTTCGTCCCGAACAATAGCCACTTAAGTTAAACCAATAGATAATTAATAATAACGTAATTCAATGTACAGGATTTATAAACACAAAATTAAAATTCAACAAAGTCTCTTAATTTTACGGGACGTATCTTCTTTCGTACTGGCTTATGCTTCACGTGAGGTTCATCTTCTCCATCAGGAATTGTCCTATTATCGGTAATAGTCACATCGGTGGTAGTAACTTCATGAAGGGCTTCACTGTTTCCCTTCTCAAAACCGAGTGGAGTTTTTTCTTCGACAGTGGCCTTTCCAGGTGACATGTCTTCAGCGGCGTCTTTTGTTCCGTTGTTCATTTCGTCCCAACTGAAATGTCCTGGACCATGATAATGCCAAAGCCTGTTGACATGCACCACCTTTGGCTTACCTCGCCGATCACATTTTATTCGGAAAGTCACGTCTGAGAGACGATCTTCTATGTCATATGGGTCTTCCTGAGATTATACAACCACACCTTTTCTCCTGGTACAAAGCTGACTTCAGAAGACTTCTTATCATAACATAGCTTCATCGAATCAGCGAATACGTATATACGTGTTACTGATGAAGCTGCTGTGCAAATTCTTCAGTTATCATTTACAAATTATTGTTTGATAGTCAAGTTATTGATTGCGATGTCTCATGAAAACGCATAGAGGTTGTTGGCCGAGGCATTAGCGATATATCAAATAAAGTTACAGTTAATTCTTGTCCCTACTGATGGACGGCCCCGCATGACCAGTTGGCTAGGGCACTCGACTCGCAATCTGAGTTCGAATACCCGTCACACCAAACATGCTCGCCCTTTCAGCCGTGGAGGCGTTATAACGTGACGGTCAATCCCACTGTTCGTTGATCCAAGAGTTGGCGGTGCGTGGTGATGACTAGCTGCCTTCCCGCTAGTCTTACGATACTAAATTAGGGACTGCTAGCGCAAATAGCCCTCGTGTAGTTCTGCGCGAAATTCAAAACAAACAAACCTACTGATGGTACGAAGTGGGGGTGGTCATTTATGTTGTTTTCTTTCCTGAGATATTAATACAAACTGAATAGACGTACATTTAAATATCACATAAATGTAAGTCTGGTTGAGTTCCATTCAGAATGCTAAGAATGTGAAGCATTATGGCTACTAGAGTTAATATAATATCACACCACCAGACAGAAGTTCAGTGAGAATTGTCGCCATCCTCTCCCTTGAATCTTGAATACTCCTAATTC
>NW_013748586.1:0-2109 GCF_000517525.1 Limulus polyphemus
CTTTTGCTCAGAGTTTTATTATGTTGACATTAAAACTCTGTAAGGCTCATCATTATTTTCTGTTACTGAAACAGCTTTTTTATAGTCATAGAATACATAAATAACTTTATGAAACTGATTACATTGTCCTTATTGAAACTAACTTTTTTATGTCTCAATTTACCAGCACATTTTTATTTGTTTTCTATTATGTATTTTAGGAACCCAACACGTGGTAAAATTATCAATAAACCCAATGGTCCTGATGTGTATCATGGTGTTTTGAAGGACTACACTGGAGATGTAAGTTTATTAGTATAACATATAACAACTGTTGGTCCACTAAGACTGTCCCATCCACTTTAAAAAAACAACTCAAATGCAGCCCTGATAATTTACATATTTATTGAGCTTTCCTCCTTAAACTCCCATACATTTACTGTATCCAACAGTTTTAAAGGCAACTCATTCCAAAAGTTAATAACAAAGTTAAAAAGTAAATACAGATAAAGATAATGCAATGATATTATCAATTCCCTTACTAATCAGATCCTCTCTAATCTTTTTAACTCTTTCCAGATGGGACATTATTCATGTCTTGTCTGGTCGGTGTTGTGTAAGTTAGAATTTTACACATATTTTACCATCTAGGTTACTATAGTTTACAACTTGTGTTTAAAGGTTTTTTCTTGGGTTAATTTGGTTTAAACCTCTCCAGATGGATCACTGGTCAAAAGCCATGTCATCTCGTTTGTTGACTCGCATTCAAAATTTTATTGAATTACTATTTCATGCATTTCTGTTAGGTATCAAACTGTATATTATAATTCAAATTTTAGTATTATACATAACTCAATTCCTTAATTTAAAAATAAAACACCTCTTATCTTTTCAGTTTGTTAAGATATTGCTCATGTGATGAATCAAACATAGTGCCACCCCACACACCTATTTCCAATTTTGGAAATGCTCCCTTATATACACTTACTACTATATATGACATGAAAAACCTATCAAAAGCTCAGAATGTCCCCCTAGTGGCTTTCTTGGCCATTTTAAAGTCCTAGAATGCCATTTTTTTCTTTTGAACCAATATCTCAAGGAGGTAGGTTGTGTCTTTAGTCTACTCAAAATTTCATATTTTTTTAGACTGAAATACAGCTTAGTTACTAAGCTTAATAAATTATAGTGGAATTCCATGATATTGATATAGTAATTTAAGATTTTTTAGTTATTCAAATGTATATACAAAACCTAAAAAAAATTTTTGTTTCATATCCTCCACGTGCAAAATTTTATAAGGCTTAGCAACCTATAACAAGTAACAAATGAGTACAAAGGTCATAACTAAAAGAGATAATTGTTTGCTTCAATTCTGTATTTACTGTTCTATGTTTTAAGAAAAATACGTTTAAGATTTGTAAATAGTAATAATGTATATACATATATAATGTATAATAATTGAAATGTGACTGTATTTTACAAAATACTAGTCTACTAAAACACAGCCAAGACAGGTCACTTTGTAAGGAATAAAGGTCAGTTTTATATTATTGGATAAGGTAACATGAGTGCACATGAGCCACGTCATTGTAACTTCTGTATTGTTAGCCAGTCAATATATATAAATATATAATGTTATGAGATTTAAGTTATTTAGTCTAAACATTTGTGTTTTCATACTATAATTTGTTGTCATTCTAGAATGAAAGAGGCATAATTTATATTTATTTCCTAATTTTTTATGTTAGTTACAAGATCAGTCTAATCAACCGAACCTGTACAGAGATTTGTTGCTGAAAATAAAGTTAAAATATAAAGTTTTTCTTAAGAAATGTTTGATAACTATCTGGACATTATAAAGATTTTGCATGTGAAATTTGAAAAATTTCTTATGCATAAAGGTATTTTTAATCTCAAAATAAAAATTAATTTGCATGTTGGATAGGCAACATGAGAAAAGAAAAGAGGCATGAGAAAAACATTGCTTAACAAACCTTAAGACTTAATAAAAAAAAATTATATTTTGCATATGAAAGCATTGTAATGTTTACTGGTAATCTGACAAATTTTGTTAACATATGCTTACTAATATAAAAGCTATAGCATGAAAACTATAACAAGTACAAA
>NW_013748587.1:0-1375 GCF_000517525.1 Limulus polyphemus
GGATCTTCATGATTTGAGCAATGGCTGCATTCACCATTGGGGTGTGCTTTAATTTTGTAGATATGTCCATTTAGACCTGTGCAATTAAAACGGAGGCGTGTTATGATATCTTCTTGGCGTCTATTCGTACATGCATACTTGATGTGAGAAGAAACAACAGGAACAATTTTCTTGTATATATTTGATTGTTTCACCGAATTCCATCTGTACTGCCAGGAATCTAAAATGAATTTATCGACTTGGCCATAGAGGTCACCAATTTCAACAGAAACGTTTGTGACCCCAGGATATGTTAACGCATCCTTGGCAAGACGATCAACAACCTCATTTCCCTGGATTCCCACATGGTTAGGGACCCAGAGAAATTTGATGACAATACGGGGGTATAAACAGACAAGGCATGTAAATACTTCACTCAGTAACATTGGATTAGATGAAAAGGAACCGTTCTTAATCGAAATTAATGAACTTAAAGAGTCACTAACTATCAGAACTTTCGTAACATCTGAATCTTCTAGCCATAGAAGTGCTTTTAGGATAGCAAACAGTAGAGATTAGAGAAAACTACACTTTACACATTATATAGGCTACACTAACTTGACGCTTAGGCGGTTCGTTTAACTATTATATGTGATGTACGTTTTTTGGGGTGGTGGTTAGAGAAAGTGTTCCAAAACGCGACATTAATTTCTTGACGACCTAATAGTAAGACTAAGATGTGGAAATGAAGTAAATCAATAAAACATTTGATAATCGATTGTAAAAAGTAAAATAGGGTAAAGTTTGAGATAGGAGAGAAAAAATGTTGAAGTGATCAACGAAAAGATGGTTTTTAGTTTTAAGAAGTTTATGTAAGAAATTAGATCAGAAGAAAAAATGATTGATGACAATTTGATTGATTATAATAATAATTTTATAACGATGATAATTAATGAAAATTAAGTAATTTAACAAATTTCAAGTAAATATAAATTAATTAGTTAAATTAAATAACAGTAAAAAGAAATGAGTATCATTATGTTGATAAGTATTAAAAATTCACCTTTTTTTAGACCTGTAAGGATAAAAGAAATAAACTTATATTGTATTGACTGTTATGACATATCTTTATAAATTTTCGATTTTTTTAAATATCAGCGAAATAAAATATATTTAACACAACCGTAAAATTAGGCCTAACTTCTTCTTTCTATTATTACTATCGTCAAAAAGTGAATGGTGCTATTGTTACTTCTCCGTTCGTTAGTTAATTTTCCGTAAAAATTTTACAGATAGAAGTCCTTTCTTAAATAAAACTGGTTTATTCTTTTTGAATATCTTTGCGATACACTTAATTTCAACAGTCGCGCTATAACAAACACTATAATTCTCAACG
>NW_013748588.1:0-6425 GCF_000517525.1 Limulus polyphemus
CTAAGTGAACAACAGCTGGACTTCGTTCATGTATGGGAAATGAAAGAATTCGCCATACAACTTCATTGCTGCTTATGTATCTTCCAGCCTGATACTGTGCGATTTCATCGATATGTATGACCGCATTCCTATCACTTCTTTCTGGTTGCACGCCAAAAACTGCCATGTCGCTACCTTTATTCACGTACTTACAAATGTATTTGATCGATTTAACAGAGTTACAGTATTCCACGTTTATGTGCGCTTTGTTATCTACTTCGATGCCACCTTTTCGCATTTGTATGGTTGCTAATTTACCGCCATCTTCTGCTGATCTTCTTCTGTATAAAGGATATCCATCGTTTCCTGTAACTTTGTTGGATACTAATGCTCGAGGATATTGCTTAGAGCATTTTCCGTCTATCATGCATGGTGAATTTGGATTCAGTGTACCGCAAGGTCCATGTACATATTTTTCGTCACAACTTCATGCAAATCCTTATTACATCGTCGATTTTGTTATAGAGCCAGATTAGTATATGTGCGTGGGGCAATCCTCTCTTTTTGCCATTCCACTGAGTACATCCAGCAGTGCACAGACCCAAACACTTCATGTTTTACGATGAAATCCATCAGCGATTTCAGCTTCTGTCTGAAAACGTGCTGTGATGTCATGCCTATCCACCGGCATTGCCCAGGAAGTAAGAGCTGTTGTATAAGTTTATCGCCGGTAGTGTTGGAATTGAAGATGAATAAAAGATAGGTCATCATAATGGATTATGATGTAGATGCACTTGCAATGACCTAAATATATTCAAATAACTGTAAATCTCCAGATAATACAAATATCATTATCTCACAGACCTTATAAAATAGAATTTCAATCCATATATATCTATATATATTAAGCATGCATCTATATAAATAAAAATGTAATGTTCGTTTGTTCAAAATCTTAAATCTCCGAAAGTTCTTCACCGATTGCTTTGAAATTTTGACACAACGTTGCATTCGAATACGAGCGTGTTTTATATACCTACTATTATATAAATGTCACATCTGTAACAGGTAAAAACATGATTTTTGAAAAACAGCGCCATCTGTTGGACGTAAAAACAACACACCTATACTAAATATTTTACGATTCCATTTCAATGTTTCCGATTTACGATCCATTTACGATTTCCAAATTTCCAATTTTACGATTCCATTTCAATGTTTTCGATTGCATTGTTAAATTGAATTTTCATAGATTTCGATTTATTTTCATTTTGATTTAATTATTTCGTGTGACATTGCGTTGGAATTGAGCTGTGTCGTTTACCATAGCGTTCATACTGATTAATGATTCGAGAGAATGAAGACAATCACATTTTGAAATGCCGTCAATTGTTTCACCAATACATCTTAGATATGTATGCAAAAATCGAAACAGAACGTTTGATATTCATCCGTTTGAATCAGACCAAGCTTCGCTCTGAAGAATACGTTCATTTGCGAGATGCAGTTGTAAATGACGGTAATACAACTAACATTGGAAGACTAACGATTTTGCCATCTTCATATACAGGCAGTCCACGTCATATGCATGAGTACGCTCAAGATGCAATTGCGTATGTTCGTCACTACGGGCGTCCAGAGCTATTCATTACATTCACATGCAATCCAGCTTGGGACAATAATGACGTTTTTAAACACAAGACTAGAGAACTAACACAAACATGAAAGAACAAACTTCCTATAAAACAATTTTGTCAAAGAAAACCCAATAACACACACAAAAGTTCCTAAGAATTGTGACATAATATTCATTTTTATAAATTACAGAAATAAAGTAAATTATTTTTCTGGTTTCCATCGAAATTGACAGATATAGCTGTCAGTGCCGACATTGATAAGGGCCCACTTTGATGTTGACGCTGACATCAACAAGAGTTCACTTTCATGTTCACACTGACATCTGTGTCGTTTTTGGACTGGAATCTTTCCACATAGTAAATTTTCGCTTTTCTTTCATTATCTTCGTATTATTTTTTTTACTTAAGAACACAACAACACTTTAGGCTATCTGTCTGTATCACTAACTAGAACTATCAGAATATCATTCTTGAGTAAATGAAAAGACGACAAATTTGATTATTTGTTTTGTTATTAAGAAGTAAGCTACACTTTGGACTATCTGTGCTTTTCCCACCACGAGTATCAAAACCAGGTTTTTAATGTTGTAAGACTTCAGACTTACCGCTAGACACTGGAAGCAAGACGAAAAGCAAAGGTCTTTAAATAATTTTTAACCGTAAGAATATCTATATAATAAAATCTAGTGTCTGTCTGTGTGTTTCGTAACTCCTAAACCGCTATGTGCACCGACTTCTAAGTAGTACCAAATAAATAGTTTCCGTCCCGAGGTTTGCTCAAACGTAAAATTTTTCACCCAAACCCATAGCGAATCCTGATATTTTGCGGGGAAAAAATGCTTACGGGAATTCCCCGACAGCGGACCCAAGATTTGGCGTTGGTGTACACTAGAGCACGTAAATTAGTTAAAGGCCCACTGATTAGCTAGTACACATATACTATAAATATTTATCAACTTTTCTTTCACCTTTTTTCAAAACAATTTATTAAAGTACTCGTTAGGTGGCAGCACAAAAAAGTTAATAAATGTAATCTCTTCTGAAAACATTCAGAGTTAGCCAAGGTCGTGATAATAAAGCAATACAAGTCAGTTTACTTGAAGAGAGATGTTTATATTTGGTTTAAATAAGAGGAACTAATTCCACCATCTGTTGTTTTTTGTTGTAACTTAAACAGATTCTCTCGCTTTCTTACTGGTGTCCAGACTATCATTCACTCCTCTGATACACTATCTTTACTCTTTACCTAATTAAATTCATCTCATTAGTTTGGAGATAGAATAAGGTGTTTGAATCCAAAACAATTAATATTAAGAATGTGACACAAAACATAAATCTAATGGAAACAAATATTTTAAATCTTTGGTTAAATAAAGCAAATCTACCTTTTATATTTGTCCTACATATTGGAGAGGAACAGTGTATTTACTGAAGATGTTTGGAAGTTGTTATGTGTTAACTTGATGGTGTTTCATATGTGTGTTTATTTTATGTGTAAAGTAAAATTTAGTGGTTATGTCAGTCTGTCTGGTGAGGTCTGAATTATCGATGCATTTTGAAATCTTCTTTTATTGTAAATTTCATGTTTCTGTCACTAGTTTTGAAATCATCAGATGAGATATTTAATAAGGTAAAAATATTAATTTTATAATTGTTTGTGGAACTGAAAATGTTTTAAATTAAGGACAAGACTTTGTCAGACGGGTTGTAAGTTTTAAAAATATTTCGTTATAGAATATAAAAAAGCTCTACATTAAACACACGTGATCAACAGAAAATAAACAGTCTTATAATACGAACATCTCTTAGAATTTTCAAAATTTTATAATTGGTGTATGATGTTTATATTAATTTTATCAGTATACTGAAATCTGTAGATGATATCATTCTGACTGGCGAGTTCTGAATTATTAGCAGTTGTTTTACGTTATAAACAGGCGAATTGGTTTAATAATGTATAAGTTTTAAGTTTATCATTGTTTGGGGATTCAAATGTTTCATATTTGTGGGACAGGTTTTTGGTATCGAAATTAATTATTATATTTATTGAAAAGAAAAAATACACATTAATACAAGCCACCAACAGAAAATATAAAATAAATTATAATACAAACATTTCTTAGAATTTGAAAATATTATAATTGTCATTAGATCTACGAGAAATCTTTCTGTAAAGATTTCTGTTTACTCTCTGATATTGATAACTATAAAGATATAATGAACGTTATTACACTACTCATTAACAATGAGACTATGTATTTCTTCTATGGTTTATTTTTGTGGTTCTTTCCTTGAAAGAAATCCATCAGGTCTTATTTTCATATAAAAATTAAAAGTTCTACATCAAACACACGTGATCAACAGAAAATAAACAGAGTCTTATAAATCAAACATTTTCAAAACATTATAATTGTTATTAGATTTACGATAAACCTTTCTTTGGAGATTTCTGCTACTGTCTGATATTCATAACTATAAAGATATAATGAACAAAATTACACTACTCAATAATATGTTTATTTTTGTGGTTCTTTCGTTGAAACAAATCCAACAGGTCGTATTTTCATCTCAGTTTTCTTCAGACAATAGGAAAGGACATAAAAATGATACCAATTAATACCAACAGCGGATTCTTTATGTGGTCCCCCTAGATACAAACCGTTTAAATTAGAGTGATGACAATCATTATACCACCAGCTACCTTTGTAAGTCGTGGCACAGTTCTTCACCCATTTATCATTATCTCTGTCCCTCGTGGAAAACATCATGTTATTGTGGGTTGAAAGTGAGTCCCCTAAAAACAAGGTAATCAAAATATCATCAAAACGTTGATCAGCGAAAACTGATCGTGACGTCAGAATTTAAGGTCATGTTATGTGTGTTTATTCAGATATTTTTTACAGAAAAATGTGTTTGTATTATTCTGTTGATTATTAAAGACTACTTTTGTTTTGACCTTTTTAAGAAGTATTTATCCTCAAAACAAAACATTAGCTCTTAGAATTCTCTGACCTGTTCTAAACCCTCAAATATTTCTCAAAAACATTGTACACCCAGTTAAACATAATATACTTTAGTACCGTTTGTTATTGGTAGGTGGAGATAAATAAATGTATATCATGACAAGTTATATTTATAATGTGTTTAATCTACCGAATGAAAATTTGCACCTGCGTCACCCTTGTACGTTTTATAACTCATTTTATACAGTTCCCTTTCACTTCGCACCAAGAACTTATTATATTCTGCATATCTTTGACCACCTTCCATATCTTCTAAATCGATTCGAAGTACCATATTGTTTTGATTGGTTAAAGCGAATATGACGTCATTTCCTGGTAGATGGAATATACAAAAAATATATGTGTACTCTTTCGGTGAAGAGGAACCCACTTCGAGACTAATAATGGCTGGAGACGGCTTGACGATGACGACTTGATGATGACAAAACCTTGTCGAAACCTTGTACATTTGCTGTTGTGTTAAACTTATATTAAAGTTTTTCTTCATTATCCATTCAAGTCGTCTCCAGCCATTATATGTGTACTCTGAAGCATTCTGAATTTGTATTAGCTGTTTTATATTGTCATTTAATAATTAGTTACCTAAATAATTACCTAACCAAAATTCTCGGGTTAAATTTCCAAATCCAGTTTTGTACCTAGTCCACGTTTGGAAAAAGCCCTCAACCGGGTCTCCAAAATCACCCCTTCTTTGAATTAACTATCGAAATAGAGAGAAAGTAATTTATGTTATATAAACTGAACTTACATTTAATGAAATTCATCCCGTGCTCATATATATCATACTGAAACATTTGGCAGTAATAAAGATAATTAATAACTGTATTTATATAAGGGAGTCTAATAAATAAATATATTACTATAAACTATATATTTTACCTCAACTTTAATTCATCACGATATCAATGATACAATCACCGTAATAATACCAGAACCTTATAAGCTGTAGTTCTGTAGTCTAGAACAAATAGTTGAATCGTGGTTTCAGGTTTATAACATCGTATAGCCTAATGATTGTGTTACAAGTAGACGGTAGGAACATAATTTTTCTTTTCTTATTACAAAGACATGTATGATTTTGTGATAAAAAAGAGACATTATAAGTAATTGTAAAATGTTAAAATTAACAATGTGTGTTCATATTACTAGTCTTCATTGTTCTAACTTAGAATCTTCTCCGTACATATTTTGGACATCACAAACTTCTACTAGATCACCTACCGTCCATCCTCCCCCTACAGTCTCCATATCACAGTATACAGAGATTGGGTGGTTCAGAAAATGTAGCCATATCTTAAAGACGCCATTTATTTGATTTAAGTGATGATAGATGGCGGAACAGTCTACCGGTAAAGATGTTCTTTCTCTAATTTGTTTTGCGTTGGTAGAGATTGGCGTTATGGTGTGAAACACGTCGTGTTTAGAACAAACAGGGCCTGGAATAGAACACATAGTAAAATATCATTATAAATTTATGTCAATATTCATTCAAAACTTGAAAATGCTTACCAGTATACTAAAATCAATGACAGTTATTTTCATTAACGCTATCTCACATTAATACGAAAACGTTGTTTTTAAAGTAATTAAATTATAAAGGAATGTATTACCTTCTAATGTAGTAATTCTCTGTCTAGCCAGATCTGTTAATTCTTCCACAGTAGACGATAGAGAATCGACAATTCCTTCCAGTGAACTAACAGTATTACAAGCAGTATGGTGATGAACATTAGCCTGGGTTAACAAGAAGAGAGGCAAAATACATAATAATTGAACTATGTAATAC
>NW_013748589.1:0-1855 GCF_000517525.1 Limulus polyphemus
AATATATCTCCATGTGGCTCAAAAACAAATAGATCTTAACGTAGACACAGCAGATATCTCAATGTGGCTCTAAAACAATTAGTTCGTATATAAGTAACAGCATATATATCAAAGTGGCTGTAAAACGAATAGATCGTAAAGTATACCCAGTAGGTATCTCAATGTGGCTCTGAAACAAATACATTTTAAAGTAGACACAGTAGATATATGAAAGTGGCTCTAAAACAAATAGATTGTAAAGGAGACATAGCAGATATCTCAATGTGGCTCTAAAACAAATACATCGTAAAGTAGATACAGTGGATATCTCAATATGGCTCTAAAACAAATATATCGTAAAGTATACATAGTAGATTCTAAATGTCGCTCTAAAACAAATATATCTTAAAGTAGACACAGTAGATATCTCAATATTGATAAAAATAGATCGTAAAGTATACATAGTAGATTCTAAATGTGGCTCTAAAACAAATATATCTTAAAGTAGACACAGTAGATATCTCTAATATGGCTCTAAAACAAATAGATTGTAAAGTAGACAAGTAGATATATCAATGTGGCTCTAAAACAAATAGATGAAAAAGTAGACACAGTAGATATCTCAATCTCGGTCCAAATAATATATCGTGAAGTAGACTAAGTAGATATCTCAATGTGGCTCTAAAATAAATATATCGTAAAATATACACAGTAGGTATCTCATTGTGGTTCTAAAACCATTATGTCGTAAAGTAGACACAGTATATATCTCAATGTGGCTCAAAAACAAATAGATCGTAAAGTATACCTAGAAGGTATCTCAATGTGGCTCTAAAATAAATACATTGTAAAGTAGACACAGCAGATATCTCAATGTGGCTGTAAAACAAATAGATCGTAAAGTACACACAGGAGATATCTCAATGTGGATGTAAAACAAATATATCTTAAAGTAGACACAGTAGATATCTCAATCTGGCTGTAAAACAAACAGATCGTAAAGTAGACACAGTAGATATCTCAATGTGACTAAAAAATAGATCGTAAATTAGACACAGCAGATATCTCAATAAGGCCCTGAAACAAATATAACGTAAAGTACACACAGTAGATATCTCATTGTGGTTCTAAAACAAATAGATCGTAAAGTACACACAGGAGATATCTCAATGTGGATGTAAAACAAATAGATCTTAAAGTAGACACAGTAGGTATCGCATTGTGGCTCTAAAACAAATAAATTTTAAAGTAGACACAGTAGATATATCAAATTGGCTCTAAAACAAATAGATTGTAAAGTAGACACAGAAGATATCTCAATGTGGCTCTAAAAGTAATAGATAGTAAATTCTACACAGTAGATATCTCAATGTGGCTCTAAAACCATTATGTCGTAAAGTAGACACAGTATATATATCTCAATGTGGCTGGAAAAACAAATAGATCTTAAAGTAGACACATCAGATATCTCAATGTGGCTCTAAAACAAATATATCGTAAAATATACACAGTATGTATCTCAATGTGGCTCTAAACCAAATAAATTTTAAAGTAGAAACAGTAGATAAATCAAATTGGCTCTAAAACAAATAGATTGTAAAGTAGACAAGAAGATATCTCAATGTGGCTCTAATAGTAATAGATCGTAAATTCTACACAGTTGATATCTCAATGTGGCTCAAAAACAAATAGATCTTAAAGTAGACACAGCAGATATCTCAATGTGGCTCTATAACAACTAGTTCGTATATAAGTAACAGCATATATCTCAATGTGGCTGTAAAACGAATAGATCGTAAAGTATACCCAGTAGATATCTCAATCTCGGTCCAAAATAATAGATCGTGAAGTAGATTTAGTAGATATCTCAATGTTG
>NW_013748590.1:0-1375 GCF_000517525.1 Limulus polyphemus
AGAAGAGACCTTGGCCATAACTAAATGCAGTCTTAGGTTTATCTGCTTCAGCCATTTTCATTTGATGGAAACCCAATTTTAAGTCCAGAGTTGAAAACCACCTGGCTCCACTTAGGGCATCAAGAGTATCATCAATTCTTGGCAGCAGGTATGAGTCCTTTTCAGTTATACTGTTAAGAGCCCTGAAATCCACACAACAACATTGGGCCCCATCCTTCCTCTGGACTAAGACGACAGGAGCTGACCAGTGACTATCTGATTTCTCGACTATCCCTTCCTTAATTAGGCCATCCATGACATTCTTCATTTCTTGTCGCTTTGCCGGAGCTATTCTCCTCGGAGGGATCTTTATTGGACAGTGATTGCTTGTGTTTATTCTGTGCTCTACAAGGTCTGTACAGCCGAGGTCATGATCTCCTTTTGAAAAGATGTCTGCATAATTCGCCAAAAGTTCCCTAACATGAAGAGCCTGTGATGATGACAAATGGACAATGCTCTTCTAATAGAGGTCAGTTAAATGTTCTGGAAGTGTATGTCCTTTCTTCACAGTTGTATTTCTTGCCTTAACATTGACTAGCACTACCTCCTGGCACACACCCAACAATGCCCCTTCCTTAGGTGTCTGCTCACATTTAGATAAATTGGCCATTGTTATGGGTACTACTTGATGACCTTCCAATATTCATGACTGCTAGCCTGGATGGGTCTTCCACTGCTTCCACATGCATCGGGCTTTCTTGGGGATGTTTTTTATTCAACCCCAAATTATCTCTGACATAGAGGGTATTTACTGTGACATGCAAATCAACAGATGCAGCAACATTTACCGAAATTTGGTCTTTGTTGTTCCCATACGTCATTTTATCAAAGTTAACCACACACTTCCTCAGTAGTAAGTAGTCCAACCCTAATATGCATTGGTCTTCAATGTCAGCCAAGTATAC
The DNA here is from genome assembly GCF_000517525.1 of Limulus polyphemus. NCBI lineage: Eukaryota > Metazoa > Arthropoda > Merostomata > Xiphosura > Limulidae > Limulus > Limulus polyphemus. The sequence goes on from NW_013748590.1 coordinate 945, forward strand.
TTTGTATCTGTCCTTTCTGCCCATGAGCTCAATAGTTACCCCCACTGGTCCCCACAACCTTGCATAATGTCCTGTCACACCACACAGCTTCTGTATGGCTTCTGGTACTCCTTTGTGATCTAGCATCTTGATACTCACAAGGATTTGCTGAGATGCAGAATCTATGACAAAGTTGCACTTTTGGACATCCAGCTTTGCTGTCACATAGACACTATGTGTGCTTGGCATTTTACACTTCACTGTTGGGACTTTCACGATGGGGGTTGGTGGTGGTATTCTTCTTACACTGACTCCTCATGTGTCCTTGCTCTCCACAGTTCCAACAACTTTTCTGGGTAGCAGCTTTTCCTGACATGGCATCTTCCCTGTGTTGAAGTTGCCGGCATTGAGTTCTCTTATGCCCAGGTTTGTTACAGTGCCAGCAAAGTCCC
>NW_013748591.1:0-1652 GCF_000517525.1 Limulus polyphemus
TTTTTTCCTGCACGAGTTTGGGGCAAAGGACCAGCAATGTCAACAGCTACTTTTTCCATTGGTGCGCCAACTTGATATAACTTCATTGAAGCACGTTCCTTATGCTTGGGTCCCCTTTTAGCACAACATGTACTACATGTCCTGCACCATTCTTCCACATCTTGTCTCATACCTATCCAGTAAAATCTGTGTCGTAGGTGACTCAATGTTTTCTTAACTCCGAGATGTCCTCCTGTTACAGTATCATGGGATTGACGCAGCACAACGTCCCGTAACTTTCTCGGTATAGCCGTTTGCCAGGTCGTCACTTTCCCATCTGCAGTTTCCCATCTCCGGAGAAGAATACCATCTTCAAGCTTCAACTGGTCCCATTGTGCCCAATAGTTCTTTGTCACAGGGCTTAGACTAGACACCTTCTCCCAAGCATGGCGCAAAACACTAGCTTTAAGAAAATCAATTATTGGCTTCAAATCTTGGTCTTTCTCCTACTCTGCTTTAATATATATACCTGGTTCCACTTTAGTCTCTTTGACTTCAGCTTGATGGCACCTAGTTAGTTCAACCTCTCTTTTAATAGTTACCGAAACTTGGCCTTTGTTGTTCCCAAACGTCATTTTATCAAAATTCATTACAAACTTCCTCGATAGTAAATAGTCCAACCCTAATATGCATTGGTCTTCAATGTCAGCCTACTATACTTGGTGTCTGTCCTTCATGCCTATGAGCTCAATAGTTACCCACACTGGTCCCCACAACCTTGCAGAATGTTTTGTCACACCACAGAGCTGCTGTATGGCTTCTGGTACTCCTTTGTGATCCAGCATCTTGATACTCACAAGGGTTTGCTGAGATGCAGAATCTATGACCAAGTTGAATCTTTGGCCATTCAGCTTTCCTGTCACGTAAACACTATGTGTGCTTGGCATTTTACAGTTAGCTGTTGGGACTTTCACGATGAGAGTTGGTGGGCGTACCTCAACACCAACCACTACTGGTTTCCCCGAGGCTGACTTGTTGGTAATATTCTTCTTACACTGGCTCCTCACATGTCCTTGCTCTCCACAGTTCCCACAATCTTTCTAGGTAGCAGCCTTTTCTGCCGTGGCATCTTCCCTGTGTTGAAGTTTCCAGCATTGAGCTTTCTTGTTCCCAGGTTTGTTACACTGCCAGCAAAGTCCCTCAAACCTCTCTGAAAGCTCACCTTTTCTGGCCTTGAATCCTGACGACTGTACCATGGTACCTTTGTGCTGGACTTAACGTAGGATTCAAATTCAAGAGCTCTGGCCATTGCATCCTGCATAGTAGATGGGTGTGCTTGCTTTACTTGTATCTTCAGTTGTGGACTGTCCAAGGCATCTACAAACTGATCCCTCAGCGGTAGCTTGAGGAGATCGGGTGGTGCAGTTGGGTAGGCCTTGTGTGCCATACTTTCCAAGTCCTGTGCCAGCTCTTGCAAGCTCTCCCCTTTAGCACGGACTCTCGTCCTAAACCTAGCCCTGTAGACTTCGGACTGATTTTGGGTTCCATACCTGAGTTCTAGAGCCGCTACGAGTACTCTATAGTCGTGCCAGTCATCTGTTGACAACTGTCCAAGTATTTCTAGTGGTTGTCCCTTCAAGCTCGTTGCCAGATATACTGCTTTCCGCTCCCCT
>NW_013748592.1:0-2758 GCF_000517525.1 Limulus polyphemus
CGAATAGTGGGATTGACCGCCACATTATAACGCCCCGACAGCTGAAAAGGCGAGCATGTTGGTGGATGCGGATTCGAAACCCGCGACCCTCAGATTGTGAGTCGAGCGCCTTATCCACCTGGCCATGCCGGGCACGAATCAGAAAGAAAGCGGGCGACAAGTTTGCGAAGAAGCTCTAATTACATGATGATTATAAAGAAAGTTTCACAGTTCAACTCGTGATATCTCACAAACGGTATGGTATAGAAAGGTGAAATTGCACGAGGATGTTAAGGGAATCATGAGATGTCACATGTTATCAGTAAGGGCGCCACTGTGGTCTCTTTCACTCATTTCTCATGCGTATAAGTGGACCTGTCGATCGTAGTGCAGCTCATTCAACGAGCACGAAACCAACAAGCATGCAGATGGGTGAACTGGTGTAATATGATCACTCCAAAAGATGGAACACCTAGGCAGCTCTCAGGAAATACCGCAGAGTGCATAGCATCCACAGAGGGCCTTGGTCCAGTTTAACTGTGTGTAATTTCATAAAAGAATTTGAGAAGACAGGCTGTGATAAGCCATGTACAAGCAGACCACTGACACGCACTGAAACTATTGCTGAGGTCAGCCATGTCGTAGCAGAACAACTCAGCACAAGCGCACGTGGTTGCAGCAGTGCACGTTATGCCAGCTGGTGTTTGGATTTGCCGGTTTCAACTGCTTGTAAAACTCTTTGATCAACTTTGCATATGTTTCCTAACAGGCTACATCATTTTCAGGCACATAAAAGAGAAAAATTTAACCAGATGTGTTGACTTTGGGAAGCAATTCTTGACAAGACTGGAAGCAAATGACCAATGATCTCCCAATATCGTATGGGCTGACAAAGTACACATTACCCTTTCTGGAAGTACCAACACACGCAACTGCATTTTATGGTCGGAAATTAATCCACATATAACATTTCCTACACGTCTCCATGGTGCTAAAATGGCAGTGTGGTATGGTTTCACAGCTGACTTAGTTATTGGACCATACATTTTTTGAAGAACCATCAGCTCGCGGACTGCAAACATGCACAGCCATTGTGGCATGGTATCATGTAATGATCACAGCCAATGTATTCCCCATACTGCAGCAGTAAAATGTGATAGTTTCTGTACCAGAATGGTACCCTTCCACATATTGGTAACCAGGTGAAACGCGTCTTGCAGGAGCACTTTCAGGGCAGAATCATTTCACGTCACTTTCGTTCTGAATGGTCAGCACTTTTGATGTTTATTACATATACAAAAAAGAAATAGAAACACAATTTCCTATCCTTTGTTAAAAACGAGTTTTTATTTCACCCATCCAACGGTTGGGTACTCCAGCTAGTCTGGAAATAAATATTTCTTATATCTAAAAAGACCAACTAGGTTGGAGCTCAAGTTTTTTTCTTCTTTTTTTTAATGACCAGATCGATGGTATTCATTTGAATAGCTCGTTGATCGCATTTTTATCTAACGTTTTTATGCACCATGCAGTTATGAATTAGCTTTTTAATTCGATTTAGACAGAATTTTTTCACTAGTTTGCTGACATTGAATCTTGCATATTTGCTTCTATTGTGGTGATTCCTATTAAACGACTTTCCCACAGAGCAGATAGTTAGGGCATTTCGAAGAATACCAGTATACATAGTGTGACTAAGTAGCTCGTCGATCTATAATTAGGTGGTTGTGAAGAAAAGAGTCGAATCTGAAAGGTGTACGAGAAAAATAGTCTTTGTTCACACACACACGCAAAAAAGAAATAGACAAACACAATAGAAAACGAAAACAAGGGCAAGTGTGTTTGTAGTAGATGCATGGACCTGGCAAGAGATCTGTGAAAAAACATGTAACAGTTTTTCTTGTACTGTTAAACTGAGCCAAACACTGTAACTTTAAACAAAGCAAAGGTTAAATCAAGTCTAATAAAGGTGAAAGTGAGAAGTAAGGTCAAGTCTACCAAAATAAATAAAGATTACATGAAAATGTTACTTTTACAGAGGCAAACCTGGATTTAAATACAAAACATATTAGCACTAACAAAGCCAGGTTTGCACACAAACGCTCCTTGCACGCGTGATCTTTGTCGACTGTGAATCTAGCAGCCAGGGTATAGCAGCCTCTGTCTATTATCCTATTCAGAGAAGACAGCTTTCCATTTCTGGACGTGGTGTGCTATTTTTCTTACAAGAAACTCGGACAATTAGTGCACTCACATCACGTATGCACAAAACAAGGAGAGTTGAAGTGTCTACCTGAGCAAACTGGGAACCCTGAAAAATGCAATAACTTCAAAATTTTACATCTAAACTAAAAGGGTACCAAACACATGGTACCGTCTTGTACCACACTATTCAGGACTTTAGTGTGATTGCAATGAGCTTCTCCAGCATACAGAATGCATAGCATCCAAGTGACAACGGACTTTATAGCAACAATGCATATTTCTTCTGGTATGCTGGACACTTCCTGAACAATTGCATCTGGTATGCTGACCGTCACACAGCTGCATCTTTGAGATGTGGAAGTATGCGAGGCTTCCTACAGTACACGCGTGACTTTTGTTACCCCATAACGTGAAATTCACTGCCGTTAGGTCCGGTAAACGAGGTGTTATTGTAAACAGTCTGTGTTATTTTATGGACCTCTTCCTCTAATTTCATATTGATAGAATTCTTGAAAACATTGTGTCTTTCTTTTCAGTATTGGCACCTTTATCCATTTTTACTGAAACTATCCAT
>NW_013748593.1:0-386 GCF_000517525.1 Limulus polyphemus
TTTAGAACCTTGCACTAGTTTAGTAGGCAGTATTGATGTTACTTATTCAGAACCTTGCACCCGAATGGTTTCCCATGCAGTGAATCTCAAGTCATATTACTTGATTTCACTTAGAATCGTCTGAGAATTTTATTTTATGAAAATTATTTTCCACTCCTTCATGCCCACTGATTGCTTAGTGGAAATTTCTTTACAAGCCTCAACCGCCTTCTACGTAGTCGACATCAACTATGTACTGCTTGTGCCTGAATAATAAGTGTTTTCTCAATCAGCTGCAGAAGTCGTTCAGCCTTCCAAACTAAAACGAATTCATTAGATTTACTTGCATATGGTATAAAAAGGGACTCACTTTGGTTTATTCAAGTTAAAACTATCTTTATAACATC
>NW_013748594.1:0-1377 GCF_000517525.1 Limulus polyphemus
ATTCAGTTGCTGAACCTGATCACACATTTGGGCACATTGGCGCCACTGGTGGCAGCAAGTGACAATTGTGGCATGGTAATGTTAACACTCCTCTAAAATTTGATCTTCCTGTGACATACTGTTTGTGAGACATGATGCACTGAACTGCGCAACTTTAAATATAATCGCAATATATATATTCAAAACGTTCGAAGCTTATCTTATTTTTCTCTTATCCATCAACAATACAGTAAATTACAAAGTAAAAAAAACTTCTGCCAGTATTTGAAATATAGCCCAATTTAATTCTCGGAAGGTATTGTTACAAAGTAGTTTTTTTTATGAATGGAACTATAACAGAAAACGAAGAAATAAGACAGCGCAGTTGTATATTGAATTAGTAATCGGTGATGAACAAGGGTGAAATTAGAAATAAAAAAGTAAAAGGTTTGAAAGAAAAAGAATCAGACAGAAGAATGGATAAAAACGGTTAATTAAAACAACACTCGGTTGAATGCTGAGTTTATTTGTTCAGTACGTAATTGTGATGTGGGTCTCATTAATCATTAAGAAAGACGTGGAGTAACAAATCCAAAGAAGGATCCTTCACGTAAACACAGAAAAGGGCTTCACAACGTGGGTTGTAATGCTGAGGATGTTGAAAGTTTTATCACTGGCCCTGACGTGTTTATTAATATTAACTTCCTATTAGCTACCTGTTTAGTGAGAAACCAAAATTCAGATTCAACCTGGTATAAGTAATACCTTAAGCTAACTATATATACTTAATCCAGATTCACATGGTATAAGTAATACCTTAAGCTAACTATATATACTTAACCCAGATTCACATCGTATAAGTAACAACTTAAGCTAATTATATATACTTAATCCACATTTGTGACCTTTGTGGTCCTTTTTTGTTACTACTTTATTAGCTTTCTAAAAGAGTATGTGTACTGCAGTGAAGCTTTTTGATGCTGCTATGTTATCGATTTCCTGCTACCACAGGTTACTAAATCGATGTATCTTAACCAAATTCGGTATGTATATTAACTAGTTCGTTCCACAGTATCATGCAAAGTTTCACCTTCCTACTATTCGTATTAAAGGAGTTATGGGAGGTTTTGCGTTTTGTACCAGTACTTCGTCACATTTAGACGAATCTTAAGATTATTTATGCAAGGTTGGTGGGAACTTTTCACATTTACTGACAAAATTCGAAATTTCTAGTGTTAGTTTACGATTTTTGTGGTCGTTTTTTGTTACTCTTTTATTGGCTTCCCTGAAAGGGTATGTGTACTGCAGTGAAGCTTTTGGTTACTCATTGTTTTCGATTTCTTGTTACCAGAGGGTTATGGATTGATTGGTTCTTTACCAAATTAGGTATGTAGGTAC
>NW_013748595.1:0-1375 GCF_000517525.1 Limulus polyphemus
TATAACTGTTTGCCAGGTCGTCACTTCCCATCTCCGGAGAAGAATACCATCTTCAAGCTTCAACTGGTCCCACTGTGCCCAGTAGTTCTTTGTCATAGGGTTTAGACTAGACACCTTCTCCCAAACAGGGTGCAGAACACTTGCTTTTAGAAAATCAATTACTGTCTTCAAATCTTGGTCTTTCCCCTGTTCTGCTTTAATATCTATACCTGGTTCCACTTCACCATCATCAACTCCTTCAGTCACTTTGATTTCAGCGTGATGGCACCTGGTTAGTTCAACCTCTCTTTTGCAGCAATGTCTGCAGTCATTTTTGCAGGATCTTTGGCTCAGTCCGTCGGCATTTCCATGAGATTTTCCTTCTCTATATTCAATATCATAGTTATACTGGTCTATCTTTCCAATCCAACGTGCCAGTTGTCCTTCAGGGGTTCTTTAATGATATTAACCAGCGTAATGCAGCATGGTCTGTCCTGATGGTAAACCTAGCCCCATAGAGGTAAGGATGGAAATATGTCAGACTCTTTACTATAGCAAGAAGTTCCCTCAGTGTTACACAGTAGTTCCTCTCTGGTCTACTCAAAACCCTACTGAAGTAGGCCACCACATGTTCGTTTTCGCCCACTTTCTGAGACAATACTCCTCCAATTCCGACATTACTAGCATCACAATCCAATATGTACGGCAATGAGGGATCTCGAAGCTTTAAAAGTGGAGTGGAGGCCAATTTTTCCTTCAACGTCTTGAAAGAATGCTGGCAAGAAACTGTCCATTCAAACTTCTAGCCTTTTTTTGTCAAATCATGTAGTGGAGCAGCTATAGTTGGAAAGTCCTTCAAGAAACTTCTTAACTCTCCCACATTGTCTGGTGTTGGCCAATCACGCACTGCTTTCACCTTGTCGGGATCAGTTCACACTCCATGCTCACTTACAATGTGACCCAAGTAAAGCACCTCTTTCTGGAACAAGTGGCATTTCTTGGGATGGAGTTTGAGGTTTGCTGCTTTCAAACGCTTGAATACTTCTTCTAACTGGGACATTTCCTCATCAAACGTTGTTGCAAACACAATGAAATCATCCAGATACACTAGGGCTATTCTCCATTGTAGGCCTTCCAATACTCGTTCCATCAGCCTCTCAAATGTTCCTGGAACATTGCTAAGCCTGAATGGCATCACACAATATTGCCAGAGACCTTGGCCATAACTAAATGCAGTCTTAAGTTTATCTGCTTCAGCCATTTTCACTTGATGGAAACCAGACTCTAAGCCTAGAGTTGAAAACCACCTGGCTCCACTTAGGGCATCGAGAGTATCATCAATTCCTGGCAGCGGGTATGAGTCCTTTTCAGTTATACTGTTAAAAGCCCTGAAGTC
>NW_013748596.1:0-2196 GCF_000517525.1 Limulus polyphemus
AGAAAGTGACACTCGATAGTAACCAACATTAGCTTTAGGATCGCAACCATATTATTCGCAACAGACCTATACTTTACAGAATCAACCAGATTTTTTAAAATATAGGTGTTAGTATTTCCTCTCTAAAACAGTGTTAGTAACTTCCTTTATAGTAACGCCTTGTAATCTAGATTAACAGTTTCTTGTCATCACCCACATGCACTTGGTACAACCATATCAAGCATCATTATTTATGCTAATTGCTTAAGCTCATATCACGTGACGCTAAACGCTCTTTAATTAAGAAAATTTCATAAAATTTAGCAAATTTGTGCTTAAATGTTGGCAATGAATAATAACCGTCCACCCGTATGATTCTTTTGAAAACTTGAGCGAGAAACTGTTAACCTAGTTTGATTGGCCTAACCAATACTATGTATCTGCACGTGCTTTCACCCTATATTTTTGCTGCTCTCCGAATGACAAAAACTAAAAACTGATCAACTTTACTCTTCGGTGAAGCTGCAGTAAAATTTTTAGACCGATAGCTCACGTGACTTTTTGCGTAAGCGTGTGCAAAAATGTGAGTCAAAATTGAGCGGTTTTTGTTGAATAACTTTGCACATGTGGCTCATATTTAGACCACATTTGAGACCTAACTGTCGGTTGTATAGATCCATCACTGCCAAATTTGAAAAAAATCATGAACGTTAAGTAAGTCTTTCTATCACATAAAGTTTCCGTACTTTCTGTGCGAAGAAAAAGAAAGAAAAAAAAGGAGAAATTCAATCAAAATTAGAGATTTTGTGTATTTCTTAATGGATTGCCGTGAAATCTGGTATGTGAAGTAAGGGTCTAGTACAGGACATCCATTGAAAATATGTGGTAGTTTGGATTACCACAGTCCGAGCTACAGAAGGTGGAAGATTGCTAAACTATCACTTCTGTTAATAACACACATTGTGTCCTGCAGGTTGTTTTGGCCGTACGAAACAGTACCGTGTGTCTTAATATACACCTTTAGAAATACAGAATTTGTCACTAGGACGTTGTGTGTAATTTAGCAACAATACGTCTATCCATACAGTAAAAAGATACTTCAAAATACGACGGGTGCATCAGCATTGCTTCCAAGTGTAAATTGCTCTGATCTCAACAACTATGTATCATGGTCATAGGAAGAAGTAAGCACATGACCTGACCACTTTTTCATGGCATGTATAGCTAGAACTTATGTATTAAAACTTGCTTCTTTTAATTCAATACATTACGTTGTGTGTATATAATATTTGTAGTTAAAAACTCGTAGTATTAAATTTTCGAAAATTTATGGGGAACATGTTCCCAGATCCTCTATGAAATGGCAATGTGGCAAGGGCCTAACCACTCCAAAATTGCTTCCTTAAGCTTCAAACAAAATTTCGGGAGAGAGTGTGTGTGTGTGTGTGTGAAAAGCTAACATTTTACGGGAATTAGCTCTTTTATAAATAAAGACACACACCCAAAGAAAAAGAGAGAGGCGGTGTTTAAAGCAGGGAATATCCACCAGGGTCTAGTGGTTGAATAAACATCACGATAAACTTAAAGGTCCAAAAAGCGTGCTGACCGAGAGAAAAATACAATGCTTAAAACCGGATATAATGCATACAGTCTGGGGCTACATGCCTTTTACGCGGTAGAAGATTCATTTGACAAAAAAAAAGTAAAATATCGCAGATTAAATGGTGAAAATAACCAAGGAGTTCAGAAACAATCAGTAATAAGAGAATTCACAGTCAACTAATGATGTGTAAAAGCTATTTTGTATGTTGTTGTATACTTTAAAATACTTGAAAGTTAAGTTTTATCTCTTCCAAAAAGGTTATATATCAGACAGAAAAGTTCAAGTTTTATTTTTTATTGAATACAATATTCCTAAGTTTTTTTATTATTTGTTGAAACACGATTGCAAAAACTTTGAGTTTTCAATCCTGGTAGGACCATTTTCAGGTGAATGTACAAAGGAAAGTCTGACGAATCTTTTTTCACATATTCATTAGAATCTCAAGCATTGAATGATAAAATAAAACTTGAACTCCAGGAAAAATGTAACAATGTTAACACCTTTCAGTAAGTAAAACTGTTTCGACTAGATATGAATACTGTTTACTACTACTATATATATATATATATATATATATATATATATATATATATGTGTGTGTGTGTGTGTGTGTG
>NW_013748597.1:0-1372 GCF_000517525.1 Limulus polyphemus
CTGCTCACGTGCGCTCATGTTACTATATCAAATAACATAAAACTGACCTTTGGTCTGTGCAAAGTAACTTGTCTTTGTTGTGTTTTAGTAGAGTAGTATTTTGTAAAATACAGTCACATTTCAATTATTATACATTATATATGTGTATAGATTATTGTTATTTTGAAATAAGTTCTTAAACATATTTTTCCTAAAACATAGAACAGTAAATAAAGAAGTAAAGCAAACAATTATCTCTTCTAGTTACGACCTTTGTACTTGGTTGCTGCTTGACATAGGTTGCTGAGCCTTTAAAAATTTTGCACATGGAGGATATGAAACAAAATAATTTTTTTAGGTTTTATATATACATTTGAATAACTAAAAAATCGTAAATTACTACATCAATACCATAGAATTCCACTATAATTTATCAAGCTTAGTAACTAAGATGTATTTTAGTCTAAAAACATATGAAAGACACATCCTACCTCATTGAAATATTGGTTCAAAAGAAAAAAATGGCACCAAGTCCATTAAAATAGCTGAGAAGGCCACTAGGGGGACATTCTGAGCTTCCAATTGGTTATTCATGTCATATATAGAAGTGTATATAAGGAAGCATTTCCAAAAATGGAAAGAGGTGGGCGGGGTGCCACTGTGTTTGATTTGTTACATGGGCAATATCTTATCAAATTGAAAAGATAAGAGGATCTTGTTTTATATTCTAGCTTTCTAATTTGTTCAAACTATAGACCTAGTATTTAGACATCACAAACATCTAATTTGAACCAGTGCTGCATTCAACATACCATGTGACACATAAAAATCAATGTTTATCTGCATTTTTTAATATTTGCTTTTAGGTTAAGAAATTGAGTAATATATAGTACTAAAATTTGAATTATAGTCTACAGTTTGAAACCAAACTTATTGATATAAATTCATGATATAGTAGTTCAATAAAATTTTGAATGCGAGTCAACAAATGAGATGACATGGCCTTTTACCTGTGACCCGTCTCGAAAGGGTTAAACTCCTCAATCAGATCATGAGGTACCGTACTTGTGACATTAATTAAAATAGGTTGAATCTTCCCACATACATACTTCAGAGACAAAAATAGTTGTGGTTTACCTTTTATCACCATTACAGTTTCTTACCTTTTATCATCGTTACAGTTTCTTATCTTTTATCATCGTTACAGTTTCTTATCTTTTATCATCATTACAGTTTCTTACCTTTTATCACCATTACAGTTTCTTACCTTTTATCACCATTACAGTTTCTTACCTTTTATCATCATTACAGTTTCTTACCTTTTATCATCGTTACAGTTTCATTTTTATTTTGTATATTTATCATAACGTTTTTTATTATTTTATTATCCAAT
>NW_013748598.1:0-1377 GCF_000517525.1 Limulus polyphemus
CATCACAAAATATTTTACACACTTTAAACTGTTCGTGCGTTTTAATAGTTGCAGTCAATCCTTTAGCGTGGTCGGGCACTGTTACTGATTGTCTTCCCTTTTGTCGGTAGTTCATAATTAAAGATGGCGGCGGATAGATAACCAGACTTTTTAATTTAGAAAAAGAATTTGATCATTTATTGATGAACTAAAATGTACAGGGCTTTTACTCTCTCGAAATTTGGTTTTGAGTTACGTGAGGACTGTTTTCAAATTCTGGAAACCACTTTTATAAAAGCCTGAAACTTTGTGTCCATGGGCTATGGCTGGATTTTTTTTTCTTTTTTGGGGCTCGAAATCTGTTTACTAGATGTATGAAGTAGGAAGGAATTGCATCAAGATTTAATTTCTGTTCTTTTTACATCTCTGGTTTGGGATTTAAGATGTATATTTTAAATTTTTGTGTTCTAAATTTTATAGAAATAACATTTTACGAACTTTCCAAAATAACCCATTACAATTTATCTGCCTACAGGTAAAGTGATAAAAATTTAGTTAAATTAATAGTCCTCGCATAAACATAGCAGTTCTATAAAGTAAATGTTCTACAACAACGATGTATTGAAATGGTTATCTGCAAACTGTAGTACGTGTTATATATATAGAGCACATTAACTTAGCCATTTGATATCATGCTTCAAACCGAAAGAAAAAGACAGACACTAAACCTCTGAAACTTATACTTCAGATTTTAGAAAATAGTCCTACAGAATATATACACCATAAATAAAAAAACAAACTCCATATCGTAAAAGTCTAAAACTTAGGCCTCGAAAACATAACCCCCGAATCTCGACATTATAGATCCCATAACACAAAACACATGCTTACACTTACTACACATAATATGTACTTCCCGATATCATAGGCTAAACCCAATGCATCGGAACATAGATACGAGACTTTACAAAATATACCTCCAAACACCAATCCTGGATCTTGAATATAAAGTCTTCAGATATGTTGGTAACAGTGATCGTTTTACATCACGCCAAATGTGTAAGCTACAGTTTGACTCTATATCTTATATATATATATATTTATTTATATTTGTATCCAAATAGGCAAACTTTTCATTACACCAACTCTAACTTACAGCGTCCTAGTGATTCTTGGGTGGATCACGTTCCCTAATTTTGAGTAATTCGTGACTACTATGTCAGATAGTTAGCCTACAAAACCTTCACTCTTCACTCACGAAAGAAACATTTGTAAAATTTAAACATTTATTTGAACGACTTACAAGGACATATTAGCTAACTCAACTAATCTCCACCAGGTGTGTACATCTTTCAGATCACTGATGTTTTATTCTTCGTGCTCACAAAAAGCTGTATT
>NW_013748599.1:0-1480 GCF_000517525.1 Limulus polyphemus
GCACCATTCTAGTAGCCTTCCTGTGAACCCTTTCCTATATATTCAATGTCTTTCCTAAGGTAAGGACCCCAAGACTGAACTCAATACTCCAAATGTGGCCTAACCAGTGACCTGTACAATGAAATTATAACCTCTTTATTATTTTTCTAGCTACAACCTAAAATCCTATTGGTCCTACCACTAGTAACAGCACAATGCTTGGATGACTTAACAGACTGGTCAACCACTACACGAAGATCCCTTTCTTTCTTAACACTGTTAAAGTTATTCTTGTCAAAATTATACTAATTATGATAACCCACATACATTATCTTGCATTTGTATTAATTAGAACCCATTTGCCATTTATTCACCCAACTCACTAAATAATCTAAATCCTTTTGTAAAACAGTAGCATCCTCCTCACGGCCAGCAACACCCAAGACTTTAATCAGCAAATCTAAATAATTATTGACCATTCATTCCTTAATCTATGTTATTGATGTAAATCAAAAGATCCTAAGACTGAGTCCTGAGGTGACATTAATCCAGTTTCACAGAACTCCATTTATAACAACCCTCTGCTTTCTTCCATCCAGCTAGTTTTCTATCCAATGAATCAACCTATCCTTCACACCTACAGAGATAATTTTTTTACAAGCTTTTTATGTGGCACCTTGTCAAGGACTTCCTTAAAATCCAGATACACCAAATCTACACCCTTACCCTCATCTACATAAGCAGTAACCCTTTCAAAGAGTGCCAAAAGATTTGTAAGGCAAGATTTGGCCTTAGTGAAACCATGTTGACTATGCAATAAAATTCTAAACTTTGTTAAGTGACTTTGTAAAGCATCTTTTATCAGATTTCCCACAACTGAAGTAAGACTAATAGGTCTATAAATACTGGGACAATTTGAAAAGAGGAGTTACATTAGCTAACTTCTAATCCTCTGGTACCTGCCCACTATTTAAGGACTGACAAAAAATAGTAGTAAGTGGCTCACATATCCAGTCTTTAACCTCCTTCAAAACCCTTGCATAAATATTATCTGTCCTAGGAGCCTTATCATTCTTTAAACTTCCCATTGTTTTCTTAACAAGCTCAGACTTCATATGATTATCTTGTTAGACCTTGTTTCCATCCATAGCCTTGAATGAAACTTGGTGAAAGAAGAGATATTCATGAAATTTTGTAGCTCCTATGCTTTGAACATTCGTAACTCTTTGGGACATTGTGATATGTCTCATCAACTCGTATATGTGCCAATGTGTATTTTCCATAGAGTCAATAATTTCTTTATTTTGAGAAGCTGTGATTAAAATGTGAGACTTGTTCTTAGAGAAGATAACTGTCTTTCAAATTCCAAGGATGCATGTTGATGGAAACCTCTTAACTTTGAGAGTAGTGAATGGGATGTTCTTAAGACATCATTGATTACCTGCAGACAAGGATTTAGATGCATGTTGATGGAAACCTCTTAACTTTGAGAGTAGTGAAT
>NW_013748600.1:0-1378 GCF_000517525.1 Limulus polyphemus
AAAAACGGAAACTGCACAATGAACTATTTGTGCAGTGCCCAGTGTAAAGATCGAACTCAGAATTTTAGCTTTATAAGCCCTCAGTCTTGCTGCTGAGCCAATGGGAAGCAGCTATTCTGTGCTTATGCACCTATGAAGTTTTTACAAGTTAAGTGTAACATATTTTAACAATACCTTGTGGAAGAAATATATATCTATACATAAATGCTTTGTCTGATTCTATGCGGTTGTTTGTTTTTCACTCAGTGAAAAGTGTTCTTTTCTTCTTTCAAAATAACGTTTGAAAGCTGTTCACTTTACTAAAAGATTCAGTTTTTTCTGGCCCTTCCATTCTGCGTGGGAACTACGTAACGAACGGATTTTTCTGTCAGTCTCTTACTATTTCCGAAAATAATGTAGTAGCTCTGGAAAAAACTAAAACAAAATGGAAAGAAGTTGTTGTTGCCATAGATATTTTTCCCACAGATATTTTAGTCATAAAGGAAAACAAAAAAAACTAAACAATTTATTGAAATATATCAATAACATATACTATCTTTAATGTTGCAAGTTAACCTTTGTTCAGGCATTGTCAATTTACATCCAGTGTGCTGATAAAGGTACTCAGTGTGACCTTAACGTTATCTTCCTCTTCTGAGAGATTATACATGGCCCTGCCAAGCTACTGTCATTCAATGTTTCACGGATTCATTAAAACATTGTCGTGTCAACTACAAGCACCGAACACAGACTCACAAATTACCTAATATAGCCAAACATAAACTTTCAAGAGTGGAAAAGAAGAAGTAACAGAAGCATGATATGTATATATATAAAGAAGAAAATATGTGTCAGTGATTGAGAATAATATATGAAAATCCAGCATTTTAAAGTTGGAAATAAAAACCTTCCCAAGATTAGGCTCGGATCTCTGTCTGTTGTACTTAATTTTGTCATCCACTGTTATCAACACTTGTACGAAATATTTTAAATGCTGCGTTGAAAAGAAAGATCTTTTTTACTTATCTTTTTCATCCATTGTTGTCAACACTTAGAATAGATATTTTAAACCGTTGCATTGAAAATAAATGCTAACCTTCAAAATTAAGATACGGGGTAAAAACATTTCTAAATGAATATTATGCGCGTGTTTTGAAGCGTTCTTGGAAACTTTCAGTAATGACAGAATAAGTTACAAGATAGCTCTGTTATTTAGCTGCTAATAAATTATTTTTTAATGTAATTCTTAGCATTCAGGCAACAGTAGAAAAATAAAACGTGTAATTCCTAATTGGGCTACTGATTCTAGAGACAAGTCTTAGAAGTTAACACTGACGTACACGAGCTACTGAAATGAGGTATCAAATGTCTTAAGAATTTTCAGCCGCGGCATAGCGGC
>NW_013748601.1:0-1653 GCF_000517525.1 Limulus polyphemus
TTTTTTGTATCTAACCTGGTACTTGCAAGGGTTGTTGTAAAACTTTAATCTCTTCTTGTATCTTACCTGGTACTGGCAGTTGTAAGTCTTTAATGTGTTGTTGTATCTAACCTAGTACTTGTAAGGGTTGTTGTAAGTCTTTAACCTTATGTTGTATCTGACCTGGTGCTGGCAGGGGATTTTGTACGTCTTTAATGTGTTGTTGTAACTAGTTACTGGCAGGCGTCGTTCGTAAGATCTTAATCTCTAGTTGTATTTAACATAGAATGGGCAAGGGAGTTGTAAATCTTCAATATGTTTTTTTATCTAATCTAGTAATTTAGGGTTGTTGTAAGACTTTAATGTTTTGTTGTATCTAACCTGGTAATGGCAGGGGTTGTTGTAAGTCTTTAATGTGTTGGTGTATCTAACCTGGTACTTGCAAAAATTGTTGTAAGTCTTCAATTAGTTGTTGTATCTAATCTTTTACTGGTAGGGGTTGTTGTAAGTATTTAATGTGTTTTTGTAACTAACCTGTTACTGGCAGGCGTTGTTCTTAAGTTTTTAATCTCTTGTTTGATTTAACATGGAATTGGCAAAGTTTGTTTTAAGTCTTTAATGAGTTTTCGAATCTAACCTAGTACTTCAAGGGTTGTTGTAAGACTTTAATGTTTTGTTGTATCTAACCTGGTAATGGCAGGGGTGGTTGTAAGTCTTTAATCACTTGTTGTATTTAACATAGAATTGGCAGAGGTTGTTTTAAGTCTTTAATCTCTTGTTGTATTTAACATGGAAGTGACAAGGATTGTTGTAATTTTTTAATGTGTTGTTGTATCTAACTTGTTAATGGCAGGCGTTGTTGTAAGTGTTTTATGTGTTGTTGTATCTAACCTAGTATTTGCAGGGTTTGTTATATGTCTTTAATGTGTTGTTCTACCTAACCTGGTATTTGCGGGTGTTGTTGTAAGTCTTTAATGTGTTGTTTTATCTAACCTTTTACTTGCAAGGGTTGTTCTAAGTCTTTAATCTCTAGTTGTATTTAAAATAGAATTGGCAGGTATTGTTGTAAGTCTTTATTCTCTTGTTGTATTTAACGTGGAATTAACAAGGATTGTTGTAAGTCTTTAATCTCTTGTTGTATTTAACGTGGAATTGAAAGGATTGTTGTAAATCTTTAATGTGTTGATCTATCTAACTTGATAATGGCAGGCGTTTTTGTAAGTTTTTAATGTGCTGTTATTAATAACATGGAACTGGCAGGGGTTGTAGTAAGTCTTTAATATGTTGTTGTATCTAACCTGGTAATTGGAAGGGCTTTTGTAAGTTTTTAATCTTTTGTTGTATTTAACATGAAATTGGCAAGGATTGCTTTAAGCCCTTAATGTGTTGTTAGAACATGATAATTGCAAGGTTTGTTGTAAGTCTTTAATGTGTTGTTGTATCTAACCGGGTAGAGTAGAGGTTGTTTGAGTTTTAATTTTTTTGTATATAACCTTGTACTGGCAAGGGTTGTTGAAAGTCTTTAATCTCTTGCTTTATTTAACAAGAAATTGACAGTGGTTATTGTAATTCATTAATGTGTTGTTTTATCTAACCAGGTAGTGGCAGGGGTTCTTCGTAAGTTTTTAATATCTTGTTGTATTTAACATGGAATTGGCAAGGAATGTTGTAAGT
>NW_013748602.1:0-1375 GCF_000517525.1 Limulus polyphemus
TGATGCTCACAAGGGTTTGCTGAGATGCAGAATCTATGACAAAGTTGCAATTTTGGCCACCCAGCTTTCCTCTCACATAGACACTATGTGTACTTGCCATTTTACACTTAGCTTTGGGACTTTCACAATGGGGGTTGGTGGGCGTCCCTCAGCACCAACCACTACTGGTTTCCCGAAGTTGACTTAATGGTATTATTCTTCTTACACTGGCTCCTCATATGTCCTTGCTCTCCACAGTTCCAACAGCCCTTCTGGGTAGCAGCCTTTCCTGCCATGGCATCTTCCCTGTGTTGAAGTTGCCAGCATTGAGCTCTCTTGTGCCCAGGTTTGTTACAGTGCCAGCAAAGTCCTTCAAACTTCTCTGAGAGCTGCCCTTTTCTGGCCTTGAGTCCTGATGACTGTACCAACCTTAGTACCTCTGTGCAGGACTTAGTGTAAGATTCGAATTCAAGAGCTCTGGCCATTGCATCCTTCATAGTAGAGGGGTGTGCTTGCTTTACTTGTATCTTCAGTTGTGGACTGTCCAAGGTGTCTACAAATTGATCCCTCTGCAAGAGCTTGATGACATCGGGTGGTGCAGTTGGGTAGGCCTTGTGACCCATGCTTTCCGATTCCTGTGCCAACTCTCGCAGGCTCTCCCCTTTAGCACGGACTATCGTCCTAAACCTAGCCCTGTAGACTTTGTACTGATTTTGAGTTTCATACCTAACTTCTGGAGCAGCTACCAGTGCTCTGTAATTGTGTCTGTCGTCTTCTGACAACTGTCCAAGTATTTCGAGTGGTTGTCCCTTCAAGCTCGTTGCCAGGTGCACTGCTTTCTGCTCTTCTGTCCATCCATTTGTTTCTGCCAGGAGCTCAAATTGTGCTCTATATGCTTCCCATGGTGCCCTCCCATCGAATTCCTGTGGCTTCCTTCGTACTAGATCACCCCTATTGCTAACACTCATATCTGGAATGTGACTTCTGGCAGGACTGAAGATGTCTGCATTAAGGTTTAGCTGCGGGGTTTGGAAGGGGCTTCCTGTTGTCTGGGGCTGATTAGATCCATGGCTAATTTATCCTCCTTGTGTAAAAGACAGTAAATAATCTTTTAATGTATTTATTTCACTTTGAAATTTACTAATATTTTCCATTTGTACTTCTTGTTCTAGTTGTCACTGGTGCTGGTTTTCTTGCCGCTGCTGTAGTCTCTCTTCTTGTTCATTTTCTTTCTCCTCCAACCACTGCTGTAGCCTCTTTTCTTGTTTATCTTCTCGTTCTTCTTGTTTCTTTTGTTGTTCTTGTATTGGTGCCATCAAACCTGCTAAGCTGTAGTGTGATTTGCCACTTCTCGTTTCCATTTTTTTTATCGTCCCACCTTTCTTGACGCCAATTT
>NW_013748603.1:0-1375 GCF_000517525.1 Limulus polyphemus
TTTTAGTGCTCTGTGAACACAAATTAGTCAGCATAAATCAGTTAAATGACAAAAAATTAGGTCTATTTACTTGTGACCACTCAGTGTAGGTTGTAAATGTACTAGGAGAAGGTAGAAGTAACATCTTGTAACAAAACTTTGAAAAGCTACAACTTGCTATTATTAAACTTATATCTGGGCCCCCCAGTGGAACAGCGGTATGTCTGCGGAGTTACAACGCTAGAATCCGGGTTTCGATACCCGTGGTGGGCAGAGCACAGATACCCATTGTGTAGCTTTATGCTTAATTACAATCAACCAACCAACAAACAACTTATATCTGGAAGAAAGTAGCAGGTAGAGATGATAAAAGTGTTAGTATATTCTAACATTTAGAAGAATAAGCTGGTAGCTCCTAACTTAAGCCAACTCGTGTGTTTAGGAACCAGTTTTACACTCTCGAAAAGTAATTTCTTTCGTCCTAGACTTGTGCACTGCTTCATTACAACCAAACGGTATTGGTTGAATAGCATGTATGGGTGGAAGGATAAGTTGTGTTAACCATTGTTATGATTTGGCAACTGGGAGAGGCACAGCAATAAGTATTGGTCAAGCAGAGACTCAATGAGCCTGGGAATTTCCAATGCATTGGGGATAAATTTTGTATGAACAAATAGGATGTGAATAATGTAAAATTCATAGAAATGTTGCTTGACCAAGGTAACCTGTAAATTACTTTCTCTAAGGATAGTTTTTAGAAAAGTGCAATGGTTAAAAGTAGGCAGTTATGACCCTCTTTCAACTTAGACACCTGGCTGACCTAAGTAATCAGAATTCATCTAACCTTATGTTTATATTTGTTATTTAAGATTTAATTCTTCGCTATTGTGTTTTTCTTGTTTGTCAAATATTCAGTGGTGAATTTCATTCTGTAGTGTGCTGAAGTTTCCTTTATTGAAACTTCCATGGAAATAAGTAGTTATGCCAATCAATACACTCAGTACTTCCTGTTTGGCGAGGAGCTGGGCTTCTCCACTAACCTGAAGACTCCTTGAACTGGCCTGATCTTCAAACTGATAGAGCCCATGAATGAATATAAATTGCCTGACTTCAAGGATCTAGCAGAGTCAGTTGTTGTGATGGCTCTTCAGTCTCACAGGGCTGAGCAACCTCAGTCATACGTGGACCCATACACAGGACACCAGCAATCGCCAGATGAGTGACCGTAGAGTATCAACTCTACACTGATCGAGCCAAGTCAAGCAGTTCAGACACAGTCACTGACGGCAGTGGAGAAGTTCAGGTGGAAATCACACTATTGGGAACCTCTCCTGAGGTGTTTCATCAGAGGGTGTTCGGTTATAACAAATACTTAAAAGATGTATAAGATAAAGAT
>NW_013748604.1:0-1376 GCF_000517525.1 Limulus polyphemus
CTTTTTCCTCCAACAACTGCTGTAATTTCTCTTGTTTATTTTGTTGTTCAAGCTGCCACTGTTGCATGTTTTCTTGCAACTGCTGTTGTCTCTCTTCCTGTTTATTTTCTCGTTCTTCTTGTTTCTTTTGCTGTTCTTGTATTGCTGTCATTAAGTCTGCTATGCTGTAGTTTGATTTGCCGCTACTCGTTTCCATTTTTTTTGTCCCACTTTCTGACACCAATTTGTTACGTTTCTGTTCGTTACTTAATTTTCCGTAAATTCGTTCCTACGAAACTTTAGCGACACAAGTCGTTTCTTAAATAAAACTGGTTTATTCTTCCTGAATACAACTTTGCGATACACTTAATTTCAACAGTCACGTAGCTAACAATATTTTATCCGCATACATTCAATTACCCCTTTGGTCTCGTTACGTTGTGACCATCTTATATATACCAGACTACCTCCAATCTAGTAGTCTCCCGATAATTCACGAAGGTTCGAGAAGTACGTGGCGTGATACTAGTCACGTGACCTCGCTTACGCAACAGTAGGAAGAGAAAGACAACACAGCTTGCAGATAAATACAGAAAGAATTGTAACAGTAACTTACATGACACACAGTGTTAGAATACGTGTACTGAGTAACATCAGGCTATTATGAAACATCTATCGTAGACATTTTCACGTGAACATTACTTTCTTTGTACATTTACGTAATATCAGGCATTTATTACATTTGGCTGTATGACAGTGTATTTCTTGTACTAAAGACATATGGATATAACACTCCTATTTGTAAGGTGAAATATGAAAGAAAATGATATATAAAGAAAGGTATACATTACGAAGTTTTAAGAATGCATCAACAAAACAGATATAGAAAAATAGAAAGAAAGAATATTGATAAGAGAACTCCATTGATCCAATGAGATTGCACTCTTATGAAACGACAAATTTCTATAAAATGTTGATGGCCTCTATTCAGTACACGGTACTTTTCCTATAATACGTACACGAGCCTTTTACGACAGACAGATGGAGAACCATTATCAACAAATCTTGAACTATATATATTACGGAGTAAGTATCTAACTTTCTCGACAATACAATGTTATGATTAGGGCAGACAAGCTTGCCAAGTTAATACGCTTGTCTACTGTGACATCGCTGCAAGTGTTGCCATAGGTAACTGGTTATAGACAATGACAGTGACATCGCTGCAAGTGTTGCCATAGGTAACTGGTTATAGACAATGACAGTGACATCGCTGCAAGTGTTGCCATAGGTAACTGGTTATAAACAATGACTGTGACATCGCTGCAAGTGTTGCCATAGGTAACTGGTTATAAACAATGACTGTGACATCGCTGCAAGTGTTGCCATAGGTAACT
>NW_013748605.1:0-1668 GCF_000517525.1 Limulus polyphemus
CACCAGTGATTGAATGTTCAAGCTCGTACTGGTTAGGGATACAGTAAACCACATATCGCCTGCCTTGTTCAATGTTTTCAGGAATAATGTTTACCTCTTCGGGCCGCAAAGAGGGCAGACAAAACAAACGCTTTGATGTTATAATAAAGTAAAATGATATTGAAATCAAACCTTCTAAAGAGATCTTCATTGTCACTTATAGTTTATTTTTAATATCCAGTATATTAGCCATAACTTAGATTACTTTCAGCGATTTAGGAATTATTTTCGTAAGTTCTGTGTTGCTAAGATACAGATTAATTGTTAGCGTTATTGTTATCAGCGCGTGCTGTTTATAATACGAAAACACTAAATCAATAATGTATTTTAAATGTAACAGTTTAAGAGTCGAATTGTGACGAAGCCTAGAAGCCAATAATACTAAAAATTATGATAAATATTACGTATTGTTGTTTGATAATATTTGAGCTAGCGAATACATATTATTGTCAAAGTGAAAATATTTAAAATACTTGTTAGAAAGTTTAAGCACATAGCGTACAAAGAAACATAAAAATTACTTCTCAAATTTTGATTTATTTATTCAAGATGATCTTTCAGACAACAGTTTTTCTGGTATAAATCTATGATACAACGAGTTTCAGCCAGTAGTCGGTAGTACAATAAACAACTGACTTAAACGATAGTGAACGAGTGAGGTGTCATTGTTGAATTGATATTGTTGTGGTAGTTATAAAACAGCAAATAAGAATATGAAAAAAAAAGCGCCATCATTTGTCCAGAGAATCATGAATATATGGCCCATGAATGTGATTTTTCATGCCGATTCCAAGATTCCCACCATTTACAAATACGCACCTTGGTACACATGGGAGTTTCTAACAGAATTGGACTTAAACTTCAAACTCCACCTAACTCTCCTATATAGTTTCACAACAAAACGTCATAATCACACCCCATTTCCATAGAAGACTTTTTAATTCTAACTACTGATTGTATTGGTCACGAACTGTTGATAAAAGAAAGTATACATGTTATGAACGAAAATCCAAGTCTCAATAGAAATTTAAACTCTTTTCCCTTGCTTTATTCAAATATCTCTTTTTTTAACTGAATATTTTATAAATTTTCTAACACTATTCATTCTATTTTGATATTAGTAATTCATGTAAAGATTGTTCAGTTGTCATTTTCATAGATTTGTTGAAGATAGAATATGTGTAATTCCGAAACATTCATTAATTAAAGATGTTTACATTTTTTGCCGTTGCTCTACTATTCATTATTAGACTTCGTTTTCCACCAAATATATCAATTACTTCTTTTGTAGGATTAGGAAGTTTTTTAGCGTCTGGTGTTGGCCTTTGACGTCTGGTTTCCACGTTGAACCTGAGCATTTTCTTCTTTTCACAGCAAATAAAATAATTATTAATTTTACGTGGAGGGAGAAGGAAGAAATAAATAATGTTGATGTGCTGTAGACAGGTTCCTACAACATAAACACATTTAATACTGCTATCAAGAACAAAACTATCTTAATAGTTTAGAGTTTTGCTGTGTTTTTCACAAAAACATTTTAGCGTATCTAACATGTTCTGTACTGAAAAATATATTCTATTCAAGTATGAAATAAAAACAAACAATAGCATGCAAACTCACGTAAATTAC
>NW_013748606.1:0-2198 GCF_000517525.1 Limulus polyphemus
TTTCTAGATTGGGGTAGTCTTGTATATATAAGACCAGCCAAGAAGCAACGTAAGTTAATGAGTAAGAATATTGTTGAGCACGTGAGAAGTTCGTTGTGAATTATAGCGTTTGTTATAGAGCGACTGTTGAAATTAAGTGTATTGCAAAGTTGTATTCAGAAATAATAAACCAGTTTTATTTAAGAAAGGACTTGTATCGGTAAAGTTTCTTCGGGAAGAATTTTTACGGAAAATTAACTAACGAACGGAGACGTAACAATATAAAATTAGAGGAATTGTGTTGATCAGTTAGTTAGCTAAGTCAGTTTAGTGCTGTAATTTTATTTGAGTCTGTGCTATAGATACAAGGATAAATTTAACAAGCTTTATTTCTGAGTTAGGCCTATCAATTGGTTATTGTTAGTTCGTGAAACTTTCAGTCAGAATAATAAAATGCTTTCCTTTTATGATCTTTACGGAATACTTAGAAAGAAATGATTAAAACGACAGAAACCATTAAAACAGTATATTTGTACACTTATACGCTTGTTGTTAAGCGCAAAGTTATACAATGAGCTATCCGTGCTCTGCCTACTGTGTGTATTGAAAACCAATTTTTAGCATTATAATCCCCCAGACTTACCGCTGAGCCACAAAGGATGGATGGGGGAGGGAGCAACTACATTAGCGGGTTAAGTCTCAAAGTATGTTTCTGTACACAACTGGTAAACTAATTTGTGGTTTTCTCAACAGGACCAGCTACATGGAGTAGCAAATTTTCTGCTGCTGCTGGAAGCAGACAATCTCCTATCGACATTGACCCTTCTGTAGCCAAAGCTGACCCAAAACTCAAGGATAATCCATTAACATGGAGCTATGATTCAGTGAAATGCACAACACTATCAAATACTGGACATGGGTGGAAAGTTCAAGTGAACAGTAAGGAACCCAGTAAGTACCCTTCTTGTCACACCAGAATGTTAAAAACAGCATCTCGATAAAATGAATAAATACTAACATGATATCTTTTGGCTGTCATTTTAACAGTTAGAATGTGAATACAAAATAACGAATGGTACTGAACCAAATATGATCATAAAAGGATAAATAGCAATGGTAATGAACACACGTTAGTAAATTAAAAGAGCAATAAAGAAACGTGTTTTAATCATCCATATCATCATCATCATCAATATATAGCCAAGATGAACATTAGAAAACATGCATTCAGCGCAACACTTTTTTCGTTTGTTTGTTTTTAACTGTGATGTTTGCTGTGTAAAAATCAAATTTAGTAAGGGGTCTATTTATAGTTTAAAAAACATAAAGACAGTCGTGAGAGCCTAAGTACACAGATGTGTGATAATGTTAGCGGTAATATCTGTGTTGTTAAGACTACAAGTGATACTACAGGGGTAGGATTCTTGAATGAACAAGGGTTAATGCAAAATATTGGGAATCTCTAACCTGGACTATCATCGTGGCTGAAATTGTGAAGTGCTGGAAAAGAAAACTTATACACGATAACAATAAAGAAATGTGGTAGAGAAACCACTAGTTTAGACAAATAATAGAGGGACATGCTTGACTATCTACGTGGCTGAAATAAAGGGCAAAATGACACATGTTACATTATCTGCATGATCAAAATATAGAATGAAAAGTCATGTGCTTGACTGAGTATTTTGCAAAAAGAAATGTTGCGTCAGCGAGGTCACGTGACTATTATCACGCCACTCCTTCTCTCGAACCTTCGAGAGATTACTAGATATAGGGTAGTCTGGTATATAAAAGAGGGTGACAACGTGACGGGACAAGAATGTGTGTAGATAGTGAGTAATTGAACTGCAGTCAGAGAGAGACGTATTGTTGAAGTTCATCGTTATAGCGTTTGTTACAGAGCAACTGTTGAAAATAAGTGTATCGGTAAAGTTATATTCGGAAAGAATAAACCAGTTTTATTAAGAAAGGACTTGTGTCACTAAAGTTTCGCCGGAACGAAGTTACGGAAAGTTAATTAACGAAACGAAGACATAACAGAAACAAAGACTAGGAAGGCAGGAAGGACAGACACAAAGTATACTTGGCTAACATTGAAGACCAATGCATATTAGGGTTGGACTACTTACTACCGAGGAAGTGTGTAATTAATTTTGATAAAATGACGTTTGGGAACAACAAAGGCCAAATTCCGATAAGTGTTAAAAAAAGAGGTTGAG
>NW_013748607.1:0-2188 GCF_000517525.1 Limulus polyphemus
TCTGTAAGGCCCTTCTTACTTCCTCTGTACGGTTGCCCTTAGTTTAGTTTTGTATTTCATATCTTTTTAATATAAATTTGTTGAATCTTTCCGACGCATTTTCTTATATGGCTTATTTTATTGTATCGAGTATATGATAAAATTTGTTTGATTAGAAACCTGTAGGAGCTAGATGCTAACGTGAAACATCGTGACAACATCACTGTTGCCTCTAACTTGTCACAGGAGGAACTTTCTTTTTTATAGGGGGGTCCGGCATGACCAGGTGGTTAGGGCGTTTGACTCGCAATCTGCGGGTCGTGGGTTCGAATCCTCGTCCCACCAAACATGCTCGCCCTGTCAACCGTGAGGTCGTTATTATGTGACGGTCAATCCCACTATTCGTTTGTAAAAGAGTAGCCCAAGAGCTGGTGATGACTAGCTGCCTTTCCTCTAGCCTTTCACTGCTAAATTAGGGACGGCTAGCGCACATAGCCCTCGTGAAATTCAAAACAATCCAAATGTTTTTGCTAAGACTACATTAACTACTAAGCTCTCTACAGAAGCACAACAAAATTATACTTTAAATGTCTGAAAGAGTTACAGGTCGAGGAACTGATATTTTTAATCACTGTTACAGTAACATCTTTGAGAGTGTCTATATGAGCTATAAATGCATGTTCTTGCGTCCTAATATGACTTTATACAAGAATAGAACATTATGATCGAGTCGATTTATTATAAAAAATAACAGCCAATCTTGATAGTATGCTTCTAATAATGTCCTATCTCTAGTTTCGTGTTAGTTTCAAACTTCGAGTCGATTTATTATAAAAAACAACAGCCAATCTTGATAGTATACTTCTAATAATGTCCTATCTCTAGTTTCGTGTTAGTTTCAAACTTCGAGTCGATTTATATAAAAAACAACAGCCAATCTTGATAGTATACTTCTAATAATGTCCTATCTCTAGTTTCGTGTTAGTTTCAAACTTCGAGTCGATTTATTATAAAAAACAACAGCCAGTCTTGATAGTATACTTCTAATAATGTCCTATCTCTAGTTTCGTGTTAGTTTCAAACTTCTTTAGAAACATAAAAAGATATGAATACTCGTTTTGTCCAAAACAGCTTTCTAATCAAAGAAACGGGCGAGGATAAAAAGAAAACGTCAAACCTCACCATCCTTAAAACGTCCAGAGATGACTCTCATCTGTACACCTGTATTGTTTCCAACAGTTTTGGAAAAGATGAGATGAATATTCAGTTAATTGTACAAGGTAGGTAAAAATAAGGTAGATAATAACAAGGTAAGCAAAACAAGGTAGGTTAAAAACAAGGTAGGTAAAAATAAGGTAGATAATAACAAGGTAAGCAAAACAAGGTAGGTTAAAAACCTACCTTATTTTTACCTACCTTGCTTACCTTGTTATTATCTACCTTATTTTTACCTACCTTGTTTTTAACCTACCTTATTTTTACCTACCTTGTTTTTAACCTACCTTGTTTTTGCTTAACTTGTTATTACCTACCTTATTTTTACCTACCTTGTTTTTAACCTATCTTGTTTTTGCCTACCTTGTTATTATCTACCTTATTTTTACCTACCTTGTTTTTAACCTACCTTGTTCTTGCTTAACTTGTTATTACCTACCGTATTTTTAAAAAACAAGGTAGGTAAAAATACGGTAGGTAATAACAAGGTAAGCAAAACAAAGTAGGTTAAAAACAAGGTAGGTTAAAAGCAAGGTAGGTAAAAATAAGGTAGGTTAAAAACAAGGTAGGTAAAAATAAGTTAAATAAAAACAAGGTAGGTAGAAACAAGGAGCTTGAAGATATTGTTTTTGTTCGTTATTTTAGCTAAATATAAAAAGATACATCACCCTGTAAGTAGGGTTAAGAATGACGTAACGTTACATAGAGGACACCTTGTCTATGTATTTCTACTTTACACGTTATCAACTATTGTCAGGAATGTGAGAAATATTAGTCTTTTGGAGCTCATTTTCAGTATAAAATATAATTAGAATTATACAGGAGTGAAAGACGTGTCGTATTTAATCAGGTTAAAGTAACTAGAATGTCAAGGTTATACAGAAGCAAGACACGAGTAGTATTTAATCAGGTTAGAGTAACTAGAATGGCAAGGTTATACAAGAGCAAGACACGAGTAGTATTTAATCAGGTTAGAGTAACTAGAATGTCAAAG
>NW_013748608.1:0-1376 GCF_000517525.1 Limulus polyphemus
CAGGGACGTGCTTATACCTGTAGTTCGTGCCTCATTTTGACAACCACACGTTAGCGTCAAGACCTTTATTCATGGATGACAACGCTAGACCTCATCGCTCTAGGGCAGTAAAGGCTTATTTAGAGAATGAATCCGTCAACACTCTTCCTTGGCCAGCAAGAAGTCCAGATCTCAACCCTATAGAGCATCTGGGACCAATTGGGTAGGCAAATACAGGCTTTGGAGCCTCCTCCACAGACATTGCAACAGTTAGAAGCTCACTTGCACCGAGAATGGCGACAGATAATGCTTCAACAAATCAGACGTCTAACTGGCAGTATGCGGCGCAGGGTTGCAGCAGTCATCCAAGCAAACGGTGGATATACCCGATATTATCCAGCCGCTAATGGTTTAGTAGAAAGATTTAATAGAACTTTGTTAGATATGATCTCTCAATACTGTGAGAAGGATCAGAAAACTTGGGATGAGCAGATCCCCTTATTATTGTTAGCTTACAGAAGTGCTGAAAACGAGTCAACTCAAGAAAGTCCATTCTTTCTATTGCACGGTAGAGATGTTATCTTACCTATGCAAGAGATATTGGCTCCTAAAAGAAATAGTCATGCAATAGCTTATGACTATAAAGCAGAATTATTACAATGCATGCAAGTAGCATTTGAATTAGCTAACAAACATCTAACTAAAGCTGCCAAAGGTAGAGAAAAACAAGCAAATAAAAAGGCACAAGTTAGCGATATAAAATTAGGAGATAAAGTATTATTATATACCCCGATAGTTAAAAAAGGAAATACTAAAAAGTTAGCAAAGCTATGGAAAGGTCCTTTCAGAGTCTTAAAACAGACAAGTCCAGTGAATTACGAAATTCAAGAAATCTATGGAAAGAACAAACAGTTAGTACATGTAAACAGATTAAAGAAAGTAAAAGATTATAAGCCTTATCAATATGAATGTGTAGAACAAGAAACTGAACAACCAGAACCAGATACCGTTATTCAGAAAGAAACTGATAACTTAAGTGAGTTCGAATCTACTTTTTATGATGAAGAAGAAATAATAGACTTGGAACCAGAAATACCAAGAGTAGAAAGAAAAGATAACGTAACACTAGGTGACAAGGTAATAACAGAAGATATACCAAGTATTACCCCTAACAGTGAGGAGAGTAATCAAATAACTGAGGAAAATAATATTCCTAGTACCTCCTGAACGACACAAGCTGATATAGTGAGTCATGGTTATAACACCAGATCAAAAGATCCTATATCAACACAACCAGAAGTGACACATACTAAACAAACGAAACGTGTACAATTTAATCCAAAGGTAACCGTACATAAGTCTAGAAATAGCTTAAATACAGTCAACGCTGTATCTCA
>NW_013748609.1:0-4046 GCF_000517525.1 Limulus polyphemus
GCGCTTTTAAAGCCTTATAACTTTGCTCTCATTGTCGACTTTCTGATTTTGAAGTTAATCAATCTAACGATTTTGTTTTCATAATGAAAACTCCAGACTTTATCATGGTTAAAAACTCCTCGATTCACTATTCTAGTAGACTGCATATATTATCTTATAAATAGAAGTCATATTTTGTGTATCTGTCTGCCTGTGTGTGTGAAACGCCAATTACGCCCAAACTAATAAAATCAAATTAAACCTCCTGGTGAACATGGGCTATTTGGTTTGTGGCGCCTAAGTGCGAATCTGTCGCATGCGCAGTACTCTCTTCTTAATTATTTGTTTTAGGAAACTCAAACGTTGTAGGGTGAAAGCTCACTCCTCTAAGGTGAAGATTTTTTTAACGTGATCCCCAAAGACGTAACTGCGAATACGCAGAACTAACTTTTTTACGCCTTCTCTGGTCGACCTGAAAGTTTACAGACAGATGGCTTTGGACTCAGGCTGATCGTAAACATATTAAAACCGGATCCAAACGGCAAATATGTCCTTAATCCTTTGACCGATATAACTATATTTTTCTCTTCAAAACAATATATATACATCCTCCTTAATACTCCAGACTTTTTCCATTTATTTTTCTTAGTGATCACAACAAATTGTCAAAACGTAAAATGTCCGCCTCTCCATGCTGAAGACATCCACAAAGAGAGTGGCATAGTGGCGAGGAAACCAAACACTGGAGTAGCGGTAACTTCAACAACAAGGAATCTACCACAGCTGCAAGGACTAAGGAAACGCCTGAGAAGAGTGCATCTCGACAAGTCAGAGACCGAACAGACACTTCAGTAGCAAGGGATGAGAAAACACCCGAACAGCCTGCATCTCGGCAAGTTAGAAACCATAGGTGCACTGCAGCAACCAAAGCCAATGATACACCACAACATATAAAGGAACGCCAGAGGCAAGACCAACATGCTGCAAGAACAAGAAGAAATAACCCTGACTGGATGAGAGCTGCTTTAAGTTTCCAACCTGGGATAGATTGCCAGTCCATGATGTCAATAGGCTCTATGTCAGTTACTTGCCAAGATTTTGGTGCTAAGAAGTGGAAATGAGAATCTAAGAAAATATGATGTAGTGATGGGAACGTCCAGCTTAGCCTTGTGAAGACCCATCCTGATCCTTTAAAATCTTTGGTATCTGTTCAAACCCCTTAGTCAAAGCACTTTTTGGCCAACATAACGAAGTATATTTCTTGCTTTCAAATGACTTCTTTTAGTGCATCACAGGATATAGAGGAGTCAGCTAATATCATAAACATGTTCAAAAAATATTGTTTGTAGCTGTTTTAAAAGCAGAAAAATGATGTGCCAAAAAGAAATGTCATAAAATAGAGTTATTATTAATAAACTGTCGACTTTTTATTAGTTCT
Organism: Limulus polyphemus; assembly: GCF_000517525.1. Taxonomy (NCBI): domain Eukaryota; kingdom Metazoa; phylum Arthropoda; class Merostomata; order Xiphosura; family Limulidae; genus Limulus; species Limulus polyphemus. The sequence continues at coordinate 1,418 of NW_013748609.1, forward strand.
TTATATTAACTTGTCGAACGTGAATAAATTTCAGATCCTCATTTAGTTTCTTATATAGAATTATGGAATATTAACAAAGTCCTGATAATTTGTTATGAGTCCCTGTAGCGCAGTGGATAGCGCGTTGGACTTCTAATCCAAAGGTCCCGGGTTCGACCTCCGGCAGGGATAATTGACGGCATTATTTTTGAGAGGATCGGAAACCATTACAACTGATTTTGGTGGGAAATGTAAAATATGAGTAATTGTTTCAATCCATTAAGTGTAAGGAACTATGGTATTTGACGGAAAGGATGTTGGGGATATTCACTAATGAAGTTTAAGCAATATTCTTCATCATGAATGGTTGCTGTCTGGTTGTACAAATTTATCACATAAACTTATAACGAAAAATGTTAGAAGTTTAAAGAATGTTAATGCTCATGGGCCAGATAATATTTCTTTGAGATTTTTGGTCGATGTTACGCATTGGATTTGTGAGCCACTTGCTGCTATTTTTAACTAATTCTTCGAATTGTGGGCTGGTGCCCAAAGATGAGAAGTTCGCTAATGGGAGCTGTTAAAAATTGTCTCTGTAACTATATGCACACTAGTCTTACATTGGTAGTTGGAAAAGATTTCGAAAGTCTGATAAAAGAAGATTTGCAAAGTCATTTATCAAGATTTTAAATTTTCTCTCGACAGTCAACATGGTTTTAATAGAGGAATATTTTCCCTTACTGATATGTTGACATTCCTAAAAGAGGTTACTGCTTGTGTAGATGAGAGTGCGGGGGGCGTATTTGTTCTATATGGATTTTCAGAAATCTTTTGTCAAGGTATCACATGATAAAACTTGTTTTAAATGTAGGTGTACAGGATAGGTTGGCTCATTGGATAGTAAACTGGCTGTAGGGAAGACAGCAATTGGTTTCTATAAATGGACTTTGGTCCAGCTGGATTCTTGTCAGAGTTGGAGAACCTCGGGACTCAGTCCATTGTTACTCTTTTTATTAACATCGATGACATTGAAGAAGGATTCATCAATAAGATATTTAAAGTTACTGACGGTATTAAGGATTTGGGTGTTTCTGGCTGGGATTAAGGATTTGAATTGTTTGATGAGTTGAACAAATAAAAACTATAAAAAATCCAACATCCCGTTAGAAAATCAAAGGTGTCTAAGCTGAAAGTGATCATACCCTGCCAAAATTGATATCGGTGTTCCCTTTCATTCACACCATTTAATACGAAAAAAGATGATGCAACAAACCAATCGATGCCCTTAACAATCTTGAACACCTCAATGAGATACCCTCTACCTCTTGTTTTTTTCTGAGAACCTGTCCATTATTGGTATCGTACTTGTGGCTCTCCCGTGAACCATTTCAATGATTCAATGTCTTTTCTAAGGTAAGGAGACGAAGGTTGAAAACAGTATCCCAAATGTGGTCAAACTAATGATCTACACAAAGAAATTATAAACTCGTTGGGCGTGTATGCAATATTTCTTGAAATCTAATTTGCCTTGCCCCTAACAACACCACACCGATTCGATGGCTTAAGACACTGATCATTCAGAACACCAATATCTTCTTCTTCTGTAACACTATTTAGCATATTATCATCAAACATATACTCATAATTCAAATGGTGGTATCTAAAATGCATTATTTTCAATATATTCCAGATAAAACTCATTTGCCTCCTGCATCTACTCATCTAAAGCCAATTGCTAAAGGGAAGGCTTGATAAATATTTGAATGAAAAGAAGAGGTTTTGAGCTCTTTATATTTATTTTAGAGTTTATTAGAGTAGATGGGGCGGCTAAGATAGATCGAGTGGTCCATTTTACATTAAGTTATATGAAAATGTAATTCGTTCTATTAATTTCTAGAAAATTAGTGAATACAATATATAGCCTTAGTTCGTTTTATCAATTAGTAGAACATTAATAAAGGAATACACAATAAAATAAACCGATTTTTCTGTTTGCAATAATTGAGTTCTATATTTTCGATAACCTAGTTCTCTGTTTGCGATAATAAATTTTTGTCTTTTCTGCAACTGAGTTCTGGGTTTTTCGATAACCGAGTTCTGTGTTCCACTTCTTTTTTTCGTAAACTGGGTTCTATATTTTGAATAACCGAGTACTGTGTTTTTTATAAGTGAGTTCTATGTTGTCTGTAACTGTTTTCTGTGTTTACTATAACTCAGTTCTCTGTTTTCAGTAAGTGAGTTCTGTATTCTCGATATCGAAGTATTTTCTTTAAATGAGTTACATGTTCTCGATAACTGATTTATGAGTTGTTTAACTGAATGCTGTGTCTAACTGCATTTGGATAATCGAGTTTTGTGTTTTCGATAACTTAGTTCTGGGTTTACAATAATAGAATTCAGTGTTTTCTATAACCGAGTTTCTGATTTTATAACCGAGCTCTGTATTTTCTGTATCCGAGTTTTGTGTTTTCAAAAACTGTATTCTAAGTTCTCGATAACCGACTTTTTTATTTTCGATTAGCGCGTTTTGTTTTTTCGATAATTGAATTATTTTTATTTTCTCGTTTCATGTCCTACGTATTCTAGAAATGAGTCTGGTCTTTTTGAAATGTGATTTCTGTGCTTTTAAAGCCTTATAATATTGCTCTCA
>NW_013748610.1:0-1373 GCF_000517525.1 Limulus polyphemus
GATGGTGTTAAATATTTAAATACACTGGTACAGTATCTGAATCTGTGGACCATACTTCTAGTAGTCGCGATGGTGTTAGGGGTGTTAAATATTTAAATACACTGGTACAATATCTGAATCTGTGAACCATACTTCTAGTTGTCGCGATTATTTTAGGGATATTTAATGTTAAAATACACTGGTACACTCTCTAGATCTATGGATATACTTCTATTGCTCGCGACAAAGTTAGGGGGTTGTTAAATATTAAAACCCAATGGAAATGCTTTTCGACAATAATTAATATATATACATACTTGGACTGCCCTCGCCTTTCTAACTACTTCTTCATTTTATCTTGTTTTGTTGGTTTTATTCCTGTTGTTTTCAATTCTTATTAGTCACTCGCACGTAAACAGTGCCTCAGTGAAATTTAGCACATTTATAAGTGGGATACAAAAATGTATGAAAAAAGAAGTACTGTTCCCTCTAACTAAAACCTATGAAGGCTTATTAATATACAGAAGTTCTGTTCCCTCTAACTAAAACCTATGAAGTCTTATTAATATACAGAAGTACTGTTCCCTCTAACTAAAACCTATGAAGGCTTATTAATGTACGGAAGTACTGTTCCCTCTAACTAAAACATATGAAGGCTTATTAATATACGGAAGTACTATTCCCTCTAACTAAAACCTATGAAGGCTTATTAATATACAGAAGTACTGTTATCTCTAACTAAAACCTATGAAGGCTTATTAATATTATAAGTTACTTTCTAAAAAAAAGAAATTATGTTGGTGAACAAATCATTAAATTACATTAGGAAATAATACGCAACCTGGTGCTAAAGCTCAACACTGTTTGATAAAACTTGATGTCATGGAATTCGTAACATTGAACGGTTTAGTACGTTATCCACCTTCTTCACAGTTCTCGAGTGAGTACTTCGTTTTATTTTTATGTCTGATTTATTCAATTATACATATATACACACACATATAATCTAACTTGGGCACTTATTTGTTTAGAACAGTTGTATTGAAAACATTTCGAAGTTTCATCACGTCTTTAAAGTCCGCCTACGTCTCCACGTATAGTCATGCATCTTCATAACATCACTCTAGCGCAGTTTTCATTGCAAAAGGCTCCCTGGCAAGTCTCTTGTGTCCAAAGTGAAACCCTTCCTCTCTGTTCTTTCCATAATAATGGCCAGGTGGCGCTCATTCGCAATCTAAGGGGCGCGGGTTCGAATCCCTGTTTCACCAAACATGCTCGCCCTTTCAGCTGCAGGGAAGTTACAATGCGACGGTCAATTCCACTATTCGTTGGTAAAAGAGTAGCCCAAGAGTTGGCGGTGTGTGTTAATGACTAACTGCCTTCCCTCTAGTCTT
>NW_013748611.1:0-1375 GCF_000517525.1 Limulus polyphemus
AAACAAACAAACAATCAAAATTAATGTTCCCAGCCGCTACACTACTTTCACAAGAGTTTGACTACCTACCGTGTTTGGATTCCGAAAATTGTGCGTTTTGGAATTAAAAATTAGTGTATGATTTTTTTTATTCATATTATTTCGGCTGGACTTTTGAATTTCCTAAAAGACTGTGAGGATTTATGTATAGTCTATTCATAGTGCAGCCACTTGTACTCACCAAACACGGTTATCATTAAAGGTAAAATACTGTCTTTGAACAAAATTACTCGTTATCTCCTCATTGATGTGACAAGCAACCCTGGCTAATGGTACATTTGTAAATCATGATTGTTTTCACTATTTAACAATTTGTAATTAAATAAATGGAAACATTTAATTTGACTGTATTTTTCAGTTAATGACTAGAAAGCTATGGTTTGAATTTTTACTTTAGTAAAAAGAGTTTTGAATTCCGGAAACATATGACATTCACATAGCAATGGTTTATTTCTAAAGATGGTTTCACAAAATTACATATAGATACAACGATGTTACAGAAAATTTCGTTTAAAAAATTGGTATGAAATTATTCAAACTCCAGTGTTTATTATATTTCTTAAAAAATAATTCGAATTTAATTTACGTTAAAATATCGTTGGCATAAAAAGATTCTGAAACTTATATCTAAATATCTACGCGTTTATAACAAACTAGAAATAAATAGAATTGAAAACAACTTTATGGTTTCAACTAAAAAAAGGCTCTTTCTCTGTCTGAGATGTTTATTTATGTGTTGTATTCTAAACACTTAAATTTACAGTATTATTTCGTTATTCTGCAGTTTTATCCGTTTTTTTGGTGGTTACTTCGAAAACATAGCCCGCAATGAAAGTTACGGCGCCACAAGCGTTTAATCGTTGAAGTGGAACTATGCTATGTGAATGAAAGATCTGTCACTTTCACCAGTGAAAACATTTAACGAGCGTTAACTAAAGCCGTCAAAGTGACAAATGTATGAGTAACAATTATATATTGTTGCTTTATCAGATGAGCTGAACAGATAAAAATAAATCTGAGATGTAATAAGCGGTCTCTAATGAATTTATTTCGGCCACAAATAAATTGTTTGTTTGTTTGTTTTGAATTTCGCGTAAAGCTACACGAGGGCTATCTGCGCTAGCCGTCCCTAATTTAGCAGTGTAAGACTAGAGGGAGGGCAGCTAGTCATAACCACCCACCGCCAACTCTTGGACTACTTTTTACCGTCATATTATAACGCCCTCACGGCTGAAAGGGAGAGCATGTTTGGTGTGACGGAGATTCGAACCCGCGACCCACAAATAGAAACATTTAATTTCACTCACCTACTGGTCGACATAATAAATTAATGTAG
>NW_013748612.1:0-1375 GCF_000517525.1 Limulus polyphemus
GTATGGTCAGCAACTGGAACGTTTAAATCAAGACCTTCATCAGAAACGCCCTTCACTCATCAATCGGAAAAAGTGTTCTTCTTCTCCACGACAATGTACGTCCACATGTGGCACATTTGACACAATGCAAGATTATTGAGTTGGGAAGTTCTCCCCCACCCACCATATTCTCCAGATATGGCACCATTAGATTACATATTTTTTGTTCATTGCAACCCCATCTTAATGGGAAAATGTATGCAAATGTGGAAGGTGTTAAAGAGGACATCGACATGTTTTTTGCTTCAAAGCCAAATGATTTCTGTAATCAGGGCATTAACAACCCAATTGTAAGATGGAAAAGCATCATCGATAAGAATGGAGACTATTTCATTTAATAAATGTTTTGATATACAAGTTGTTTGGGTTTTTTCATCTAAAACAAGCAACATTAATTTCTTGATGACCTAATATATTATTTTGAAAACAAGTGAAGTGTGTGCTCTTCATTTATCGTTGAATCTATCGCCAACAAGTTCCAGACACCTACTGTAGAAGAATCCTAAGCCCAACAATAACACAGTATATATATTTATACTATTAAGAAGTACAAGTAAAAGCCTTTTGTTTTGACAAATGGTGAGAAAGAAGTATATTTTTAAATTCTGACAAATGCCCAGAATGAAGATGTCTGTCCTCCAACAAGTCCAGAACACTTGCTATTCAACCTCAATGTAAGTAACAATTGCTATTTCTTTCAGTTGAATAGTAGTTAGGAAATTGATGTAAAATGTATAGTGTTAAGGAGAACACAAAGTAAAGTATGTCTGAGCATATTCCATATAATGTTATAATTGATAATTTGTTGATTATAGTAAGTAACCTGATGAATATTGTACAGAGTTTAATTAATGAACCTTTGATTGCTCAGAATGAGACATTTGATTCTTTTGATGGGAAAGCTTATCAAGATACTTTTGTTGATGCTAATGTAGACAAATATCTGAATATATTGTATGAAACATTTGATGTGATTTTTGATATCAGTCTCCATGCGAATTCTTTATTCTAATTGCAAACTTCCTCGAATTAGTGACTCGTATACTCCTCTCCTGACTGTAAACCTGGATTTTAAATCGAGCTGGAACTCCAAACAATTAGCCTACATGTCTTTCATATTACAACTGACTTTCAAAGATAAACCCAATTAATAGGTCTTTTAGTGACCCAAGCTGCACAACTTCTTGGCTGTACAAGATCAATATCAAATGTGATTACAGCATGGCAAGTATCCCACAAGTCTCATCAGGAAATGTATCAATGGTTAGAAGACAATAAAGAGTCAACAAGACCATTATCTGAAGTTATGTCCTCAAGATATGGAAACTAATTCTTC
>NW_013748613.1:0-2371 GCF_000517525.1 Limulus polyphemus
AAGTAGTACACAACCTTAAACAAAACAAGGATAAAGACATTTCCAGTGTAGCTTGTGATGATATATCAGCACATTTTACTTACATTTGTAATGCCACATTTTATGTTAAGTGTACAAGGGCTACTCATTTTACCAACGAATAGTGGGATTGATCAACACATTATAACGGTATTCATTTTACTGACATTTTCTGTATATAAATAAGATTTTGCTTCAGTTTCATCTTAAGCCCCATGTTTTTTGTTTTTTACTATCTTTATATCCAAATCATCAGAATCTCCCGTGTCATTACTCTTACCATAGCCTTGATTGTCCCATTTACTCTCCTCACACTTCCCATTTGTTTGGGGTCCACAAGGACTAATGGGTTCCATTTTAAATTCTGTCATCTTCCATTATTTTTGTTCTTGCGTCATTGTGATTGAAAATTATTAGTAAATTTGATGAGAATTCTTCAGGAAACCCAACTCGTGATAATTTTTATCCTCACTAACTCTATTTTATACTTAGAATTTAGTACTACTGTTTCTACATATTTAGTGTCAGAATTCGCTACTGTCAGAATATATTTATTCTCTTGCTATGTTACTGGAAATAGTTTGACAACATTAACATTAAAACAACTAAATGGTTCACTAATAACTGGTAAATTAAAAATTGAGGTTTTTACTCTCATCCTTTCTTACTAGCATGCTGATATATATTATTATTTACATAAGCCTTCAAATCTCGGACCATACCCGCCCAGTATGAGTCTTTACTGATCAAAATTTATATTGTGGCTATGACGAAAATCCAGCCAACTTTGCATCAAGCCCTAAATGTCTGCATTCTTTTGAAAATACTGTTTGATCCCTACCATCTATTAAGTTATTTCCGACGTATTTATGCTTCATTACTAGTTCCCTCCTGTAATAATAATTTTGTTCTCGTTTTGTTACTTACACTTCAACTAGTACTATTACTTCACTGCAGTATTGTGTAACAGTTCCTGTTTCTCATACAAAAAAGTGCAAAAAAGCCTAAAATCTGAAGAAAAAAAACAAGGGTTTAAAAACAAGCATAAAACTCGATGGTAAAAATGTTGGACCCATGTGACTTGTTGCTAGGTGGTAGAAGTAATACCCTCAAAATTTCTTTTCCAGTAATATCCGCATCATACAAGTTAATACCCTCCTGCAATAATTTTCGAGTTACATAAGACAAAACAGAGTCTAAAGCTTGGTTATCCCCAACGACAGAACAGTACAATGTCGAATAACGAGAACGCAAAATCTAACCCTCAACCAGAACCCCGAACCAAAACGCAATAAGAGCTAAATAAGCTACGAAATTCTAACTCATGTGCCCGTAACGTTTCAGAGCATAAAAAAATAACCATTTGAATCTTTTACCCAATTCAAATACACGGATATCTTATCGTAAAATAAGCCTCTCTATCCGCTCACAATCCAACATTCCCAACTCTTGTTCGAAATGCTAGAAGCTTTGTTCGATCAATCAGGAAAACCTTGATGTAATCGTGTTCTTGGCTAATAGCACGCTGGAAATTTTCGTGCAAAGCTACATGAGGCATATCTGCACTAGCCGTCCCTAACTTAGCAATGATAGATCACCCACCACCAACTCTTTATTGTCCTTTGTGCTATTTACATATCGAGAAGTCCTGTAGGCTAGAACAATATTTTTACCCTTTGATTTACTATATAGTAGAGATATTAAAGGTACATTATACTTATTAAAATTAAGTTGGTCCAGAGATAAAGGCGAGTGGTGAAATTTATGACTATATCTGACCAGCTAGAGGGAAAGGTTAGAAAACAAGCTGAGGTTAATGGGGAAATCTGCTCAGGAGAGCAAAAATGCTAGAGAATAGGAACTTAAGGTGTATCAGTTAGTTGTGGTACTGGACCCAGTACTCAAAAATAGTTTAGTGGCAAGGAAGATAGGTCCTTTCTTTATAATTAAACATGTTGTTAAAGGTACAACGAGGTAGATCTGGAGGATGGAGAAGTACTGAGAAGAATGTGTCATGTAAATATACTTAAACTGTAGTACACTGAAGTCGTACCTGAAATTTGTATGATGGCCTCACTCTGATTACAACAAATATATATTGTGTATAGATACGGGACTTAAGATCCACTCAGCTAGGGTTATAAGTAATGTTGTATGTGAATGTCTGGTTATGTAAATGAAAGGAAGAGTGCGTATTTGTGAACTAACTAGTATATGAAATGAAGATAGAATGTTAGAGAGAACAATATGAAGTATTCCAGTCTTCCAACAAACAGTGTTTCTACACTAGATTGTTATTCAATTCATACTAAAGTATTAACACTGTGGTCGTTCAGTCTGAGCTGAAAGTGAG
>NW_013748614.1:0-702 GCF_000517525.1 Limulus polyphemus
GTTACAGAATTTATAACCACCATACTCATCTTTAGCCTTACTTGGTACAACTACTCCATAAATACCAAGGTGTAACTATAGTTACGGAATTTATAACCACCATACTCATCTTTAGCCTTACTTGGTACAACTATTCCATGAACACCTAGGTGTAACTCTAGTTACAGAATTTATAAAAACCATACCCATCTTTAGCGTTATTTGGTACATCAACTCCACGAACAACTGGGTTTAACTCTAGTTAGCGAATTTATAACCACCATACTCATCTTTAGGCTTACATGGTACAACTACTCCATGAACACCTAGGTGTAACTCTAGTTACAGAATTCATAACCATCATACTCAACTTAGCCTTACTTGGTACAACTACTCCATAAACACCCAAGTGTAACTGTTGTTTCCGAATTTATAACCACCATACTCAACTTAGCCTTACTTGGTACAACTACTCCATAAATACCTAGGTGTAACTATAGTTACCGAATTTATAACCACCATACTCATCTTTAGCCTTACTTGGTACAACTACTCCATGAACACCCAGGAGTAACTCTAGTTACTGAATTTATACGAACCATACTCATCTTTAGCGTTATTTGGTACAACAACTCCACGAACACTTGGGTGTAACTCTAGTTTCCGAATTAATAACCATACTCATCTTTAGCCTTACTTGGTACAACTACTCCATGAACACCT
>NW_013748615.1:0-716 GCF_000517525.1 Limulus polyphemus
GTTGTAACTATAGTTACCGAATGTGTAACCACCATACTAGTCTTTAGCGTTATTTGGTACAACAACACCACGAACACCTAGGTGTAACTCTAGTTACCGAATTTATAACCACTTTACTCATCTTTAGCGTTATTTGGTACAACAACTCAACGAACACCTAGTTGTAACTCTAGTTACCCAATTTATAACCACCATACTCATTATTAGCCTTACTTGGTACAACTACTCCATAAACACCTAGGTTTAACTATAGTTACGGAATTTATTACCACCATACTTATCTTTAGCCTTACTTGGTTCAACTACTCCATGAACACCTAGTTGTAACTCTAGTTACAGAATTTATAACCACCATACCAATCTTTAGCGTTATTTGGTACATCAACTCCACGAACAACTGGGTGTAACTCTAGTTAGCGAATTTATAACCACCATACTCATCTTTAGCCTTACATTGTACAACTACTCCATGAATACCAAGGTGTAACTCTAGTTACAGAATTTATAACCATCATACTCAACTTAGCCTTACTTGGTACAACTACTCCATATACACCCAGATGTAACTATAGTTTCCGAATTTATAACCACAATATTCATCTTTAGCTTTACTTGGTACAACTACTCCATGAACACTTAGGTGTAACTCTAGTTACATAAATTATAACCACCATACTCATCTTTAGCCTTACTTGGTACAACTACTCCATGAACAC
>NW_013748616.1:0-853 GCF_000517525.1 Limulus polyphemus
TCTCAGAACATTATAATTATTATTTTTATTATATTGACCTTTCAGCTGTGCCTGGCTAACATTTGACATGCACTCATGTTACCGTATCAAATACCATAAAACTGACCTTTGGTCTGTACAAAGTAACTTGTCTTGGCTGTGTTTTAGTAGAGTAGTATTTTGTAAAATACAGTCACATTTCAATTATTATACATTATATATATGTATAATTATGGCTATTTTGAAATAAGTTCTTAAACTTATTTTTCTTAAAACATAGAACAGTAAATAAAGAAGCTAGTGTCAAAACCAATTTTCACAGTGAGCCCAAAAGAGACCCAAATATTCACTTTTCTAGTTCACGAGATATATATTACCAGCTGTATCTTTGTAAAGAAAAGAATTACATTTATTTAAATACATAGTTCTATAAACTTGTAGAAAATGAAGTAGTGCATAATTATGTATCAAAGTACAGATCAACAATCTCGGAACAATCAGAAATTGATAATTACCAATAAATAAAAAGAGGAACTACATTTATCAAAAAACAAAATCCAAAAAGTAATAAAATAATGGCAAGGCCTTTTAACTTATTGGATTGTGTAAAATACTGCTCTCAAACACTGCTTAAAACTTAAGATCTACTAGGCTACCGTGACACGTTGGGTCAACCACTATTCAAGCTAATTTCAATATTGCAACGAAATGAAGGTTTATTTTGAGATAACTTAATTAAATATTTCAATCCATTCATGTTATTCATAATTCAAGAAAAGATATTTGATTGTTCATTGTGAGTAAAAGGAAAGACCATTTCATTTTTCAAAAAAGTGAATTAAGAACTTTCATAAAGAGCGCAAATGGTAATGTG
>NW_013748617.1:0-577 GCF_000517525.1 Limulus polyphemus
GGGCTAGGTTTAGGACGAGAGTCCATGGTAAAGGGGAGAGCCTGCAAAATCTGGAACAGGACTTGGAAAGTATGGCACACAAGGCCTACCCAACTGCACCACCCGATCTCCTCAAGTTGTTGCTGAGGGATGAGTTTGTAGATGCCTTGGACAGTCCACAACTGAAAATACAAGTGAAGCAAGCACACCCTTCCACTAAGCAGGATACAATGGCCAGAGCTCTCGAATTTGAATCCTACGTTAAGTCCAGCACAGAGGTACCGAGGTTGGTACAGTCATCTGGATTCAAGGCCAGAAAAGGGCAGCTTTCAGAGAGGTTTGAGGGACTTTGCTGGCACTGTAATAAACCTGGGCACAAGAGAGCTCAAAGTTGGAAACTTCTACACAGGGGAGATGATACAGCAGGAAAGGCTGCTACCCAGAAAGGCTGTTGGAACTGTGGGAAGCAAGGACATCTGAGGAGCCTGTGTAGGAAGAATATTACCAACCAGTAGTGGTTGGTGTTGAGGGACACTCACCAACCCCCATCATGAAAGTCCCTACAGCTAGGCGTAAAATGCCAAGCACACACAGTGTC
>NW_013748618.1:0-1375 GCF_000517525.1 Limulus polyphemus
AACTCGCTGGATATCAAGGAGACATTGAACTAGAAAGAAGATTTTTTGTTGTTTGTAAGTTGGTGAAATTTTTGTTCTTTATAAACCTTTGCTTGTAGTAACTATTCATAATAGTTGTTGTTGTAAATTGTACTGTTGTATATATATTAAAACATATTTGTGTGAAAAACGAAGACGGTGTGTGTCAATCTTGTCAGAAAATAACATAAATTAACTAAAATATCGGCTTCGGACTATTTTAAATTCTGCTCATGAAAATAAACAGGAAAGTTGTGCTCAGTTCACACAGCATTAATGATAAACAGTATCCACAAGTTACTGTAAACTGGTGTTAAACTATAAAATGACAGACAATGGAAAAGTGAGAAAAAACTCCACTTGGTTTTCCCAATGAATAATTTATGTTTAAATATGAGCAGAAATAATAAAGAATAAAGCACTATTAGTTCAACACACTGTAAACATTTATTGTAAGAAACCATGTACTGACAGAACTTACCTTCTTTTCCTGAAGCAGAATGAAAGGCATTCTTTAAGGCTTGATCACTGCTTGATGACCTACAGCAGGAATTGTAACACTTAATCTTCTAAAAACTTCAAGCAAAAATTATTTAACTGCTGTGAAATTAAATCTAGCAGTCGTTTTATGTTATATACGGAGTCTCTCAAATATTACAACATATGTATGTTACAGTTAAATAAGGAAAAACATCACTGTATGATAAAATGATAGAGAAGCATCAGTATCAACAATGAAACCACAAACTCTACAGATAAACAAGATACATCACAATAATAACAGCACCTGTATCAACAATGAAACCACAAACTCTACAGATAAACAAGATACATCACAATAATAACAGCACCTGTATCAACAATGAAACCACAAACTCTACAGATAAACAAGATACATCACAATAATAGCAGCACCTGTATCAACAATGAAACCACAAACTCTACAGATAAACAAGATACATCACAATAACAGCAACACCTGTATCAACAATGAATCTATAAACTCACAGATAAACAAGATACATCACAATAACAGCAACACCTGTATCAACAATGAATCCATAAACTTACAGATAAACAAGATACATCACAATAACAGCAACACCTGTATCAACAATGAAACCCCAAACTCTACAGATAAACAAGATACATCACAATAACAGCAACACCTGTATCAACAATGAATCCATAAACTTACAGATAAACAATATACATCACAATAACAGCAACACCTGTATCAACAGTGAATCCATAAACTCACAGATAAACAAGATACATCACAATAACAGCAACACCTGTATCAACAATGAATCCATAAACTTACAGATAAACAAGATATATCACAATAACAGTAACA
>NW_013748619.1:0-1376 GCF_000517525.1 Limulus polyphemus
CAACAAGAATTTCTTTCTACTGCAGTATTACGAAAATCAAATTTTTGGTTAATTTTGGAAAATTTCAAAGCCTATATATAGCCTTGGTTTTTTTTTCGATGAAAATATCAATGCTTTGAAAGGGAAAAAAGTGGGTATTTTAAATCATAATTGACCGTAAAATACCAGTTCGTGTTTATTTCGTAGGAAAACTCAAAATTGAGACACTATAAATTTTAGTCGGAATTTTACGTCGTTTCTAAAGCTAAAAAATTAACTTTCTCTTACACAGAGTACAAACAATCGAAGAGTTTGATTTAATTGGAAAGAATACGTCATGGTCTTTTAGATTTAGTTATTTTAATTCAATAATTTTATTTTTAAAGCCCAAATTTTCTTTACTTCTTCTTGAGAAATACAATAAAATTCAAGATATTCGAAATTTTCTTATCAAACCACGGAATAAATATCCGGAATGTTGATCAAAGGAGTTCCATTTTGAAAATCGAGCGACAAGTACTACTTTCTACCGTAGTATTACGAAAATCTAATTTTTGGTCAATTTCGGAAATTTTCCAGGGATATAGTCTTGGTAGTTTTGATGAAAAAATCAGTTTTTTGAAAGAGAAAACAGTGTGTATTTTAAATGAAAATTGACCGTACAATACCGGTTAGTGTTTCTTTCGTCGAAAAACTCTAAATTCACAAACGTTATATTTAAGGAAGAAGAAAAGGTGTTTTTAAACTAAAAAAATAAGTTTCTCTTTCACAGAGTGAAAACAATCGAAAGGTAGATTTAATTTGTAAAGAAGACGTAATGATCTTTTAGATTTAGTTATTTTAATTCAATAATTTTATTTTTAAAGCCCTAATTTTCTATACCTTTTCTATAGAAATATAGTCAACTCCAAGATATCCGAAATTTTCTTATCAAACCAAGGAATGAATATTAGGAATTTTTATCATAGGAGTTCCATTTTGAAAATCGAGCAACAAGTACTTCTTTCTATTCCAATATCAGGAAAATATAATTTTTGGTCAATTTTTGAAAATTGCAAAGGTCTTGGTATTTTTGATGAAAATATCAATTTTTGAAAGAGAAAAAAGTGCTTATTTTAAATCAAAATTGACCGTACAATACCGGTTTGTGTTTATTTCGTAGTAAAACTCAAAATTGAGAGATTATAAATTTAAGTCAGAATTATACGTCGTTTCTAAAGCTAAAAAAAGAACTTTCTCTTACACAGAGTAAAAACAATCGAAAGGTGGATTTCATTTGGTAAAAAAGACGTAATAGCCTTTTAGATTTAGTTATTTTAATTCGATAATTTTATTTTTAAGGTGAGAGATTTCTTGATTTGAATTTACTAAAAAAAATGGTTGACCTTAGTAAAACT
>NW_013748620.1:0-4214 GCF_000517525.1 Limulus polyphemus
TTAAAAATGAGATCTAAGCAATACTCAAACCTGTAACTGTAACCAACTAAGTTTAGGCTTATCCTCATTAGTTAGTAAAAACAGAGTTTTTGTCAAGACTAGTATTGAGCTGTTGTCTCAATTTTTACTTCTTCAGGATAATTTCTAACATTACAGGAAACATATCATCTTTATACATTTCTTCTGTTTTTACATGCTTGGCTTAGTAGTTGGCCTAATATTGCTTTGCCAGAGGTTTGTGTTTTGATGTCCAATGTTTATGGGGACTGTTATGAGTTGTCAGTTTAATGCAGAATTATGAAACATAGACTTGAGAATGAGTCTTATTCTGAGTGGGACTGATATTACAATGGTTGGGGTGAAAAGTTAAAGATAGAGTTGTGTCAAATAGAAAATTAGCCAATTACCAGTTAATTGGTAACTAGTAATCAGCATTTATGATTACTGAATCACTTATTTAATGTATTATTTCTCTTTTTATGTAATCTCTTCATTGAATATCTTTGAAACCTTGTACAATGAGGTCAGAGACATGATAATCCATTCAAATTTGCTCTCAAACTAAATTGTTTAGGAATTGACTGATAATCAATTACAAAAAATATACAAATTTTGATTCTTTAATTAGCAAATTTTCAAAAAACATTTCACTAATATACAATTTTTTTTTAATAGCTAGAGGTAATCTTAGTTTCTTTTTATTTCCTTCATACTTAAGTTCACTGCAAAACATGGGAAATATTTTAACATGCTTTCTGGAGATTTTGTTCTTGGTGTTTCTCAGTTTGCTATAATTTCATTACCTTTGGGACATTCATAGAATTTTCAAGTTTAAATTTTGATTGATACCTTAATACTTAACAAATAATGGCAGTAGAACACATTGTACAGTGATTAATATCTGTTTTACAGAAATAATCATTTCTTGTTTACATCTGCAAACATCATAAATTGGGATAGCCCAACAGCCATGAGACCTAGAGACAAGTGCATTTTTGTCTTCTCTCTTGGCCTTACTAACTTGTTAAATATAAGAGATAAAATATTATTTTTGCAAGTCAGAGAATAACAATACATCAATATCATGGTTAGTTTATGTGGCTTTGATTTTAAAATGTAAAGAAAATCAATTAAGTATGTAAATGGTTATTTGTAAATTAAATTTGTGGTAATGTATAGAGAGACATCATATGTCATAAAATTTTGAAAAAGTTAGATTTACACATCCATCTATATACTTTAAAAGCCATTCTTTAATATTTGAAATACACAAAACCATTCAACATTATTGAATAACTACTGTTTAAATTTTCATCTGTATCTATGTTTGTGTATGTATAATTGTATAATAATCCACAATCCTTCTGTAGATTTCCTAGAACTTTTACAGCTTTCTGTTGAAGACCTACAAATGATGCCTACTTTTTAAATCTAATATATGCCACTTCCTTATGAATCACTTATCACAGTTCAAAACCAGAAACAATAGAACCCAAGATGTCTTCAGTCCTACTTACTGTTAAAATATAATTATTAATTTGCTGTTATGCAACCAAATGGCCATGAACAGTTAATGTGGATGTGTTAAAGACTGGAAAGAGAAATTATTATTGCTGTATCTATAGACACCCTTTTCACTTTATTATTAAATTAATTCCAATGATAATGCTGAACAGACTGTTGTCTTTTTTATACTTACTATACTCGTATTTCATGTCAAGTCACAAACCTATCAAATCTATATCTAACACAATACAGAGGAGAGTTAATAGTTTCAAGGTCAATAAACCAATTATCGATTATCAAACAATTAATCAACATACCTCTAATAAATACTGCGTATTCATCACTGTTAAGATGAGTAGAGAAATGGTCTTATAACTCAAGTGTAAATAAAGGGGCCACAGGTCCAAATCTCAAACAGAGCATGCATTTTTAACATCTTGGTTTACTATATGATATCTGTCTAGCAGTTGTTCACATCCAGGCAGCCATACAAATGGACTGAACAATGACTCATATACATGACTATATACATGTTTAACTTGACAGTTTATTAACTAAAGTGTATATGTTTTTATCTAGCTTAACGATAACCAGATTTCACTGAAGGCTTAGTAGCAAGCCATATTTTGAGTAGTGGTACAGTGTTACAACTGAAGCTTTTATACCTCTATTAGTAAAGCCTGGCATTTAAAAATTAATGTGAGGTTAAGAATTCTGAGTTCAACGCTAGATAAGATGAGATTTTTGAATGCCCTGAACCATTAAACTAATGCCCAAGTAATGGTTGTCCTGGCATTGAAAACTATCACAGCTAAGTACAGATGATGTTAAATTAAATCATTTATCTTTATTCAAGTATTCAAAAATGTTTTGTACAGGCATTCTGCAGTTAGTTAATTCCTTGTGAACAGAATGTATATTTTTATAAACTTGCATTAATTCTTGCCTTAGACTAAGGTTGCTTACCACAATGGCCATTACATAAAGCTTATACTTGCTTGTCCATACTTATGTGTCATTGCTCCCCTAGATTGTGAATCATACTGAAGAGAAGGGGTGGTATAAGGTATACAGGCTAGTAGTTTATCTCCCTTTAAACCTATCGCTGCTGTATATATGTGTTAAAGGTTCAAGAATAACCTGTATGTGTTGAAGACTCTAAGATAAGCCTTATTCTTAGTGCAAAGATGATAATATGATGTTTAATGGGGAGTTTGTTTGGATTTGAGTACAGTATTGCTAGATTTGTTTGTAGTATATTGGTCTCAGAACACCAGGTAAATTGAGATTCCTGGGCAGATTTCTTAACATCCTGATCTATTGCACCAGTCATGCCAAGTTGTTTTATATTCTGATCTCTTGCAAACTGAAATAAGTTTGTTGTATGTTTTACTTTTTAAATTGTGTTTTGACTGATTCCTATTGGAATCTATCATACTGTTGCGTCATCGAGATCATGTGATTCTCACGCTCTCTATTTTCTAGAATTATCCTGTACTTTGGCGAATGCTCTAGTCTTTACTAGATACAGGGTAGTTGGGTATATAAAAGAGGGAGACAACGTGACGCGGTAATGTGTGTATAGACAGTGAGTAATTGATCTGCGGTCAGAAGTATTATTGAGCACGTTCGTTGTTTTGAAAATTTCACTAAACATAAATAATTTCAGCATTATATATTTTTTTAAATAATTTCTGAGGTACTTACGGTAGTACAGATGTTAAATACAACATCAACTTTCGATAATCATCATCGTATAGATTACAAAATAAGCCTATGTCAGGGAAAGTTATGATTGGCCAACCATCCTGTGTTCTGCCACCTAGTGGAAATAATTATAACATTAAGAACACCCACATGTACATACCTACAAATAAAAGTTTTTGAAACTCTAATCTGTTAATATTCAATTTAATAGAAATTTAACAAATAAAAATTGCAGTATGATAATACTAACACTTGCACTGATGACGAAATATATTGGTGTGAGCACAGAGCTGAAGAGCAGGGAACAAAAAATGGTGGATCAATAGATGTACTTTCTCTAACAATTAGTTGATTTATTTTGTTGAATTTTTAATAAAGCTACTCAAGAACTATATATCTTTGTTAGCTGTCCCTAATTTTGAAGTGATAGACAAGAGGAAAGGCAACTAGTCAACACCAAATGCTAACTTGTTGGTTTCTTTAATCAGATAGGGCAGATTGACCATCACTCTTATAATGCACCCATAGTCTCAAAGTGTGGACCAAAGTTATTTTTAGCAGTAATTCGATACAAACCATCAAACTTCTCATGCACAATCCAATCTAACAGTTAATTGTGATACATCATTTCAACAGCATTACAAAAATGATGGTGTTTAAAATTAAAACAAGATTAATCCTATATATAAATATAAAAATTAATTATGATACATAAATAACTAATTTGTATTTTGTAGTATTGACTAGCAATTTTAAATATAGCTGAAATTAAACATTTTGACAAAAATAAAATTTGACGAGCTTGTGTAAGAATTTACATATTACATTATGTTTTATTTTTAAAAAAAGAGAGAGAGAGACATAAGGTTATTTAAGTTATCAAACTGTTTACTTGTCTATGTCTTGAACTTTCTCATTTTATATTAATAAAACAAACTGCTTTAAAATGAAAAAAATCTAAACATTTTCAAGATCTTCCCTTGAACATTCCCTAAGGTTTA
>NW_013748621.1:0-1375 GCF_000517525.1 Limulus polyphemus
TTGGTTAAAGCAAGAGAAGGCTTGGGTCCAGTAGTAAAACACTGGCTATTCTAGAACGATTTCTAATTTGTGTAACAGAGGTAATGGATAAATTTAACCAACTTATCATAGAAGAAAACTCAGTAACATCTTGATACTTTGTAGGTAAAGTAGGAACTCCTCTTAGAATTCTAAACAATATAACACACCAATATTTAGGTTTAGAAAAGTAACACACGAACCGTGTTCTGAAGCTCCTACAAAATATATAACCAAATTTAGAAAGATGTACAAAAGATGTCTGGTATTGTGTCATAGAAGTATGTCGTCACATTGGACAGAGACTGTAACAAAACTCAAGTGATAATTGCATAAAGTATATGGGATTTAGTTATGGAAGACGGTTCCTCCTTGCCCCATGAAAAGAAACCCCCTGTGTATATAATTAGAAAAGAGAATTAGAAAAACTTAACTCAAAGATTTGGTCAGATGTATTTAATTCTATTCAAGTCTATGGAAATGAAACATGACATTATTTTCTCTGATTATGACAATAACCATAATTGTCATGGTGGATCTAATTTATAATAAATAAATTTTGTAGAATTTTTCTAGGGTGCAACATTACTTTCCTATACCATGTCTAAAGGCGCTATAGATCAGTTTACCAAAAAGTGGCATTAGGTGAGTTTATTAATAAATGTACGAAATCTTGAGAACCAAACATGTTTTCATATTTAAAAACTAAGCTGGGACTGTTTATTAATTATGAGTTATTTTTGAAGCAAGGTTTTGTTTATTTGTTCATTTTCATCATGAGTTATATATTCCTTTCTCTAAGTGATTAAGTTACATACTGCTCCCTCTGTTTTATCATCAACTTTGACCAGTAGATTTCAGATTGTTATTCATACAAGTTTACCAAAATCAAACTCTTAAGTGCCGCTTTTGAATCTTGGATTAATGAAGTGTAGTTCCTTATACGGTCGTCAGAAGGAGCTACCAACACAACTAGTTTCTATAACATCTTTAATTAATTAAAATCTTAAGCCTAAAAATAAAGGAACTGATGTTATAGAAGAAAACACATTTCAATCTACGTTTGCTTAAGATGATTTTTATTCGGACTTTACATTTAATTTTATTACTAGAATACGCAAATTCTCGAACTTCAGTCATTAAGGTTATTTTTAGTATAACCATAACAACTGACTGTTTGTTGGTTTTCAATTTCGCACAAAGCTACACGAGGGCTATCTGCGCTAGCCGTCCCTAATTTAGCAGTGTAAGACTAGAAGTCATCACCACCTACCGCCAACTCTTGGACTACTTTTTTACCAACGAAAAATAGGATTGACCATCACATTATTACGCCCTACGACTGAAAGGGCGAGCA
>NW_013748622.1:0-1374 GCF_000517525.1 Limulus polyphemus
ATTTTACAATACTGTGTACTGTTGATAAGAAGACGCAAGATTTAACAATACTCTGTTTTGTGAATAAGAAGACACAAGATTTAACAATACAGTGTGCTGTCAAAAAGACACACAAGATTTAACGATACTGTGTACTATCAATAATGAGACACAATATTTAACAATACTGTGTACCATCAATAAGAAAACACAAAATTTAACGATACCGTGTACTATCAATAAGAAGACACAAGATTTAAAAATACTGTGTACTGTCGATAATAAGAAGCAAGATTTAACAATACTGTGTACTGTCAATAAGAAGACACAAGATTAAACAATACTGTGTACTGCCAATAAGAAGACACAATATTTAACAATACTGTGTACTGTCAATAAGAATACACAGAATTTAACAATACTGTGTACTATCAATAAGAAGACACAAGATTTAACAATATTGTGTACTGTCAATAAGAAGTTACAAGATTTAACAATACTGTGTACTATCAATAAGAAGACGCAAGATTTGACAATGCTGGGTAATGTCAATAAGAAGACAAAAGATTTTACAATACTGTGTACTGTTGATAAGAAGACGCAAAATTTAACAATACTCTGTTTTGTGAATAAGAAGACACAAGATTTAACAATACAGTGTGCTGTCAAAAAAGACACACAAGATTTAACGATACTGTGTACTATAAATAATGAGACACAATATTTAACAATACTGTGTACCATCAATAAGAAAACACAAAATTTAACGATACCGTGTACTGTCAATAAGAAGACACAAGATTTAAAAATACTGTGTACTGTCGATAATAAGACGCAAGATTTAACAATACTGTGTACTGTCAATAAGAAGACACAAGATTAAACAATACTGTGTACTGTCAATAAGAAGAAACAATATTTAAAAATTTTGTGTACTGTCGATAATAAGACGCATGATTTAACAATACTGTGTACTGTCAATAAGAAGACACAAGATTAAACAATACTGTGCACTATCAATAAGAAGAAACAAGATTTAACAATACTGTGTACTGTTAATAAGAAGATACAAGATTTAACAATACTGTGTACTATCACTAACAAGCCACAAGATTTAACGATATTAAGTATCATCACTAAGAACACACAAGATTTAACAATACTGTGTACTGTCGATAAGAAGACGCAAGACGTAACAATACTGTTTACTTTCGATAAGAAGAAACAAGATTTAACAATACAGTGTACTATCAGTAAGAAGACACAAGATTTAACGATACTGTGTACTGTAAATAAGAACATACATGATTTAACAATACTGTGTACTGCCAATAAGAAGACACAAGATTTAACGATACTGTGTACTGTCAATAAGAAGACACAAGATTTAACGAA
>NW_013748623.1:0-1374 GCF_000517525.1 Limulus polyphemus
AGTTTATTCAAGTACAAAGTGCAATAACAATTATTTTATCTCCAATGCAATATTGTCCCTCGCCCTCGTGGTGCAGTGGTAAGTCTCTGGGCTTATAACCCTAAAATGGAGTTTTGATACCCACAATGGACAGAATACAGATAGTCCATTTTGCAAGTTCGTGCTTTACACCAAACAACAACATCCAAGGAAAAATTATATTTGTTGTTAGTACAGACTCTAGTGTTAACTAAAACTACATAAAATCAAACTTAGTATTTAAAGTAACAAAAGTATTATTTCCAATTATACTAGCCCTAAGTTTGAGCAAATGTGTATGCTTAAAGGAATATTATATCCAGAAGAGTAGTCAAACTATGAATTTATTACATTATTAATTTATTTAAGATAATATAAAATATTCAAATGCACTTGTAACTTGTATTTTTCTCCCTCCCACATATACACATTATATGTGTGTGAACATAGAAGGCAATAGGACATTAAATAAGAATAACTTTTACTGATCATATACTTGAAAGTGTTAAATGTGTGAACTTCAATTAGTGTTTGTTCTTTTATTCACGGTTAGTTTATTTTTTAACAAAGAACAGTATTACAGCTAGGTTTTGGTTTTGTCTTATGGTTTTATAGCCGTTATTGTCTTTAAACTGTTCGTATTTACGTTAGGAGTATTTATGAGTTTTATTGTTATTTTTACTAGTAACTGCAGACTTACAGGTATAAGAAAAGGATATAAGACTTATAAGCAAGATGATCGGAAAAAAAGACTGGAAAAGTCTTGTTAGACATCTTCCAGGTAAACAGTCAGCAATAATCCAGTAATAATGTGGAAGAACTATGTATCCAGCTTTCTTATAAACTGGCGAACCATGAATAACAAATTCACTTATCCACCTTTGTTCTCAGTTGCGTTGTTCTTTAAGGTTAGCCACAAATATTCCCTTGTAACGGTCTCAAATGAACATGCCGCACAATCAGGGTTTAACAACAAAAAACAAAATTTATTCACAATAACAACACTTAGAAATAAATTGAACACAGTTAATAAATAAATGCCCGGCCAGGACTTCACATCAATATTAACAAATAATTTATCATAAATATTGATAAACCAATATTAATGAAACCAGGAAAAACAACGGGAAAGAATAACATAATTCAGAAAAAATACAGCAATTAATTTAAACAATACATTTCAATATCGAGTGACAAACAGCAATAACAATACACTTCAATAATTATCTCGTGACTCTTTTTCTCTCTTAGTGAAACTTTTGGCAGGGTATTTATTCACAAAGTAGGTCACGAGAGTACAACCTCATGTGGTCATAAATTTACATATTCTTCTGCTACATTATGTGGAAGGTAAGT
>NW_013748624.1:0-769 GCF_000517525.1 Limulus polyphemus
TATTATCAATTTCATAACAGTATGATCTGTATTCTTTGAATTTATACAAATTTGGGTTGTTTATATTGTTCTTTGTGATAAATATACCTCGTAGGCAAATTAAATATTATATAATAAAGGTAAAATTTATAGTTTTGGAACTGAATTCTTATTCCAAATTTTCTTGGCTAAATATAAAACTATAAACACGTTTAAAATCTTTACACATAAATAGCTCATATGATCACGTGTAAAAAAAATCAAAACTTTATATTCATAGTTCATTATATGTCGCAATTTACGATATTTTTTGCATCTTGACTGTGAAGTGAAAAATAAGTGTTTTGTACCAAAAGCGTTTACGCCTGATTTCACTTCACTTAGATATCCTTAGATACGTGCTATAAGCGTGAATAAATATAAATAAAAAACATAAAATACTAAAAACAAATACACGATCTACACAGCGTGGTCACAAGTAACTAGACACCACCTTTTCAGACAAAATGAAATTTTCAGTCATATTTACATGAATTTATAATTTAATTAATATCTAGTAGATCTTCCTTTCGCTTCGTGGAGTTCGTTGATCCTTTGGGGCATCGTGAGAATCATCTTTTCAATTTTTGATTGTGGGATTTTCGCCCACTCTTGCTTCAAAACTTGGAGTAGATCGCTCTTCAAAGTTGTTTTTTTTTGTTGTTTCTTGACTTGCCGGTCGAGTATGGCCCAGAGGTTTTCGATGGGACTCATGTCAAGAAATTGACACGGCCAGGGCAACTTCTGAATA
>NW_013748625.1:0-1979 GCF_000517525.1 Limulus polyphemus
GTAAGGTTTCGTCCAGCACCAGTCAGTCTTCATTTATTTCGTTTGTCCAATATAAACGTTTTACACACATTGCATGGAATTCTTAAATATCTTGTTGGTTTTTGTTTTTATACAAACATTAAACAGATGTTTCGACAGCGGAAGTCACGTAACGCTAGTAACACGTGATGAGTATCTTGAAGAGTGACGAAAAGACGAGTGTGATCTAGATGTACACTTTTATAGTATATAAGCCGGCAAATGTAGTGACGGCATAGAGAATTGTACACTAGTATACAGTAACCAATAATAAGTTCTTTATTTTCAGTTTTACAGTAGTATACAGTAACTAACAATAAGTTTTTATCTTCAGTTGTACACTAGTATATAGCGCCCAGCAATAAGTTTTTATCTTCAGTTTTACAGTAGTATATAGTAACTAACAATAAGTTCTTTATCTTCAGATTTACACTAGTGTATAGTGACCAACAATAAGTTCTTTATCTTCATATTTACACTAGTGTATAGTGACCAACAATAAGTTTTTTATCTTCAGTTTTACACTAGTATACAGTAACCAACAATAAGTCTTCTATCTTCAGGTTTACACTAGTGTATAGTGACCAACAATAAGTATTTTATCTTCAGTTTTACACTAGTATATAGTAACTAACAATAAGTTTTTATATTCAGTTTTACACTAGTATATAGTAACCAACAGTAAGTTCTTTATCTTCAGATTTACACTAGTGTATAGTGGCCAACAATAAGTTTTTTATCTTCAGTTGTACACTAGTATATAGCGACCAGCAATAAGTTTTTATCTTCAGTTTTACAGTAGTATATAGTAACTAACAATAAGTTCTTTATCTTCAGATTTACACTAGTATATAGTGAAAGATAGAAGACTTATTGTTGGTTACTGTATACTAGTGTAAATCTGAAGATAAAAACTTATTGTTAGTTACTATATACTAGTGTAAACCTGAAGATAGAAGACTTATTGTTGGTTACTGTATACTAGTGTAAATCTGAAGATAAAAACTTATTGTTAGTTACTATATACTAGTGTAAAACTGAATATAAAAACTTATTGTTGGTCACTATATACTAGTGCAAAACTGAAGATAAAAAACTTATTGTTGGCAGATTTACACTAGCATAGTGACCAACAATAAGTTTTTATTGAACAGATACAATAAGTATCAGTTACAGTGTGTTCCTCTTCTAGTATTTATATCAGTATCAGTACATGTTACCGAGTTTTCTTCCACTGACATATGTTTTACAATAGTATCTGTTAATAGTTGTTCCTTAAGCACGTGCTATAAGTGTGAATACATATATAAAAAACATTAAATACTAAAGACAAACACACAATCTACATGTTTCGACCAGCACCAGTCAGTTTTCATTTGTTTTGTTTGTCCAATATAAACGTTTTACCCACATTGCATAGAATTCTTAAATATCTTGTTGGTTTCTGTTTTTCTTATCTATTTTTAAGTGTAATCGTAGTTCAACCATTAAACTCCAGGCTGTTTCTTACATTAAAAACGTTTTCTTATATTAATTGTTCATTACGATAAAATTATTACCAATGTTATACCAACCTGTTACATTTCCAGAGAAGTAAATCACAGCCAGCGCGAAGAAAATCGACAATGTTGTTTCCATGGTATAACCTCTACTGCTAAGTCAATTTCACTTAAGGTCAGTTCCTCGTCCTTGGAATGAAATATCTATGACGTCATACGTAGAGAACTTATGGTTGATTTAATGTGTTTTGAATATTTTTGTGTTCCGTGATGTGTCTGTTCGTTAAGTAAATAAATGTATTGGCTTTATATAAGTTAATACTTAAACAGATTTTAAACCTTACAAAACTTATTTTGTTGCGTGACCTTGTAGGCTAAGTAGCACCCCGGTAGTGTTCCTTCTCTTTCTTTACCCACATACAATCATTAGTGTGCTAGATAGTGCTAGCAGTAATAGCGAAA
>NW_013748626.1:0-5585 GCF_000517525.1 Limulus polyphemus
ATAAACACGTTTAGATTGAATGGTAATTTATAATCAGTCACAAGAACGTCGAATCTGAATCACTTGAAAAAAACACGGGGGTGCTTAACATTTTTCCAGGTGTATATTTCAACAGTCTGATGACACAAAAATAGGTAGGCAACTTGACAGGTATGTCTTCGTACGAAATATCATGAATACCCGTTCAGCATCTTGATGTAAGCGAGGGTTGAATGGTGGGTATGACTGAAAGCCTCATCTTTCCGAAACCATACGTTGTTAGCCTCATTTCCTGATGGAGATTCTTGTTGATTGTTTTTCCGGTGCACATGGACTGCTTTATCACTGACATTTTGACCACGGGCTTTCACTTGTAGGCGTTCTTTGCTTAACTTGGCTGGGGTATTACTTTTTACAGGTCTCTTTTTTTGGATGGCCTGGTTCTCAAAGTTGATCCATGTTCATTTGTTTTCCAATTCCATTAAGTAAAAAGGCTATCACTCTCGTCATGGAAGGTCTAAATATTCAATTTAAAGATCTTAATGTACGAATATTTTGAGTCGAACAGGAGCGATTACATACCCTTTCCAAAATGCGATCATTTTTTGTGGGTATCACAGAACCCACGTAACCCCAAACTATATCAAAATGTAGTTCTGATGCACAGAGAATTTACTTCGGATGTTATGGCTTGGGACTTCATATAAAGCACTCAACTATGTGTACATGTGTAGTAAATAAAGCAATCGCAATGGCATAACTGTAAAATATTTCTGAACTTCAATGAGTTATGTATTGAGAACTATAGGCTATTCAGAGAAAGTGGACAAAATACCGTTTAGAGCTATCAAAAACGGCGTTATTTTTATTATGATGTTTCCATGTACGTGAGTTAGGGAATCTTGTGTTATAACTAATGTTTCCATGTACGTGAGTTAGAGAATCTTGTGTTATAATTAATGTTTCCATGTACGTGAGTTAGGGAATCTTGTGTTATAATTTATGTTTCCATGTACGTGAGTTAGGGAATCTTGTGTTATAATTAATGTTTCCATGTACGTGAGTTAGGGAATCTTGTGTTATAATTAATGTTTCCATGTACGTGAGTTAGGGAACCTTGTGTTATGGTTGATGTTTCTATGTACGTGAATTATGAAACCTTGTGTTATAATTGATGTTTCTATGTACGTGAGTTAGGGAACCTTGTGTTATGGTTGATGTTTCTATGTACGTGAATTATGAAACCTTGTGTTGACATAGATCAAAACATCAGCTATAACACAAGATTCCCTAACTTACACATGGAAACATCAACTATAACACAAGGTTCCATAATTCACGTACATAGAAACATCAACTAAAGTATGGAACCTTGTTTATAATTGATATTTTCATATATGTGACTTATGGATTCTCGTGTTAGAGCTGATGTTTTGATCTATTAAGTATGGAACCTTGTGTTATAGTTGAGGTTTACATACGTGAGTTAGGGAACCTTGTGTTATAGTTGATGTTTACATACGTGAGGTAGGGAACCTTGTGTTATAGTTGATGTTTTGATCTATATAAGTATGGAACCTTGTGTTATAGTTGAGGTTTACATACGTGAGTTAGGGAACCTTGTGTTATAGTTGATGTTTACATACGTGAGTTAGGGAACCTTGTGTTATAGTTGATGTTTTGATCTATATAAGTATGGAACCTTGTTTATAATTGATATTTTCATATATGTGATTTATGGATTCTCGTGTTAGAGCTGACATGAGTCTTTACGACCACAGGTACAAAGAAAACGTAATAACTGTGTAAAAATATAAATTTGAGAGTAGAAATGACATTTGTTATTAAGTGTTCCATTACTGCCTGCTTAAATAGAGACAACGGAATCCTCAAAATTAACACAAAAGTAAAAACAGAGTGGATTTTAATTCATATAGTGTCAGCCTACACTGAACGTCTGTACCGACATATCTGAATTATATGGATGAACAGAGCTTTCGTTACATATTAGATATGTGTAGTGATCCTAGACTCACCAACTAACAGATTTCATATCGCGTTAGATCTTTGTAGAGATACTACAGAGTCACCAAATGACAGATATGTAAATAGTAGTGTAGTGTAGCATGTGGAACACGTGCAGGGATATGTAGACAGTACTATAGTGGAACACGTGCAGGGATATGTAGACAGTACTGTAGTAGAACACGTGCAGGGATATGTAGATAGTGCTGTAGTGTAGCATATGGAACACGTGGAGTGATATGTAAACGGTACTGTAGTGGAACACGTGCAGTGATGTGTATACAGTACTGTAGTGGAACACGTGCAGTGATATGTAGAGAGTACTGTAGTGGAACACGTGCAGGGATATGTAGAGAGTACTGTAGTCGAACACGTGCAGGGATATGTAGACAGTACTGTAGTGGAACACGTGCAGGGATATGTAGAGAGTACTGTAGTGGAACACGTGCAGGGAGGGATATGTAGACAGTACTGTAGTGGAACACGTACAGGGATATGTAGATAGTGCTGTAGTGTAGCATATGGAACACGTGGAGTGATATGTATACAGCACTGTAGTGGAACACGTGGAGTGATATGTATACAGTACTGTACTGGAACACGTGCAGTGATACGACAGTTCTGTATGGTGATGGTTCATACATGTACTTCCTGATGTAAGATGTAAACCTTGTTATCCTTTTTAAAAAAAAACAACATTCAAGTCAATTATGTCACTCTTCTCAGTACGATGAGTGTCAGTTTTAGCCTTACGTTTTGTATTACAGACTCAAAATCCGATTACAACAACATATATCTACACAAAACTTGTATTATGATGTGTATTTTCTTAACTACTTCTGGCGAATCTACACGATATTTCACTGAGCCAATCAATATTCCATTCACTACCATTTTGAACTGTTGCTTTCTCGAGGGAAGACAGAATGCCTGATGTTGAAGAAAGAAGGAATTTATATGAGGTCAGATCTCCTTCTCTCCTGTCAGGTGGAAACCGATAAGAAGTTCCCGCATTTTTTATATTTTTTTTGTCAATTGTGAAACGATTCTTGGGACCATTTACAAATTCACACAAAGTATATAATTTCTTACATCGTTCTGTTACCTTTGCATTCGAGACAAAAGCAGTTATTTTTGGACAAATAGATTTTTTTTTTTAGAATTATTCTGGGAAAAATTAGTGTTTTCTATATAATCAAGCTTCATGAAAGTGTCGTTTTGTTATATGTTATATAGATGTAATATTGATGTAAGATATGTTGATAATCTTTTCAATGTATATTCTGGTCTACTTTCAAACATCTACGCTTTAAACCATTTCCTTAAGTAGTAAAATACTATAAGAGATGTAATATTGTAAAATATTTTCTTGTGCAAATCACACAAACGACGTGTGTGTGTAAAGCACTTAATGACATTTGAATTGATTATAACAGTGTAGTACATATATATTGAATTGTGTATGACAATATATATCAGGACATAGAAATTATCAAAATAGTATTTTGAAATACGTTTGACTTAATGTAAAGATACTACTTTTATTTATTATAAATGACAAAACGTTACGAACACTCTGCTTTTCGTTGTTCAATCACCTTGCTCTAATTACCAATTTACGTATTTCATATGATGTCATTCTTAGATTTAAATTACCAATTAGTTTATATTCTGTTTTTTGGGGGTAAACATTGTTTAGGTTTTGGATATAAATAAGAAACACAATTTAGATCCTATTAGCCGTTACGTGGGATGAAAATTAATCTGAAAGCCGGGTTTCGATACTCGTGGTGGTCACAACAGAGATCACTTCATTCCGTAGCTTTGATTTTAACATCAACGTCGTCATTAAAGTATATTAATCTGAAAAGCATGGGACTTACTTAAAGGAATAATGAAATGCTAAAATCCGAAAAAAGAAAACGTTTCAGAGACTTCTAAAGCATAAATAATTTACTTGTCTGGAATAAAATAACTATATATACTCTTTATCTACGATAATTATAACCATATCTCTGAACTTAGATAATTTAAAGCCTATAAGACCACGTGGTATATTACACTTGTAGAGTGACGTGAAAAGCCCGTTAGCAAGACAAAAAAAGGGAGGTCGAGCCTAATTCGTCTCTTTTTATTATTTTTGTTTGTTTTCTGGCCTCAAGAAGTAATCCTAAACACTTTAGTTTGATGTGTACTATACTATAACTATATTAGCAATACTAAAAAAAGAGAGTTCCTTATTAATGTGTAAATTTGTCTCTCAGACCAAAAAAAAATGACATGAAAAATGTCAACGTTGATCAATCAAAGTTTTAATCCACCAACAATGATTAGAAAAATGTCAACGTTGATCAAGCAAAAGTTTTAATCAACCAAAAATGATTAGAAAAAGTCAACGTTGATCAAGCAAAAGTTTTCAAGTTTTAATCCACCAACAATGATTAGAAAAATGTCAAAGGAAGTGTATATGTGAATATATGGAAGTTTATATGTGAATATATGGAAGTGTATATGTGACTATATGGAAGTGTATATGTGACTATATGGAAGTATATATGTGAATATATAGAAGTGTTTATGTGACTATATGGAAGTGTATATGTGAAATATATGGAAGTGTATATGTGAATATATGGATGTGTATATGTGAATATATAGAAGTGTTTATGTGACTATATGGAAGTGTATATGTGAATATATGGAAGTGTATATGTGAATATATAGAAGTGTATATGTGAATATATGGTGGGTATAAAATTATGTTATATCCAGTTCTCTCACTGCTAAGGATATTCTAAGTGACAAGCTCAGATTTGGACTAAACTCTCTTCTCAAAAGCAGTGACTTAATTCACTCAATCTACAAGTTCTTTTCGAGCTTATCGTTTCAAGGAGTTTTGGATCATTTGATAAAGAGATTTACGAAACATATCAGCAGTTCTGAAATCCTACTGACAAAACAATAGAGTACCATTTTACCTTGTACTTACTGTTGATTCGTTTTTTCAGATTTGAAATTTTCTTTTATTCTATTTTAGTTCAAAAGTTTTGTACAAATCCAGCAGCTTGTGTAGTTTGAAATAGTTTAAAAACTAGGTATTCAGAGTTGAATAGAACGTCAATTGAAGTCACTTTTGATCTTTAAAACTTTTGGTTGATCAACGTTAATTGTTTTCACATGAATTGTTGAAGACCTGCATAAAGTACATAACCATATGTACATCACTAGTTACACATCAATTGTTAAAGACTTGCATAAAGTACATAACCATACGTACATCAATTGTTTTCACATACATAAATTATACATTTCTACACATGTAGTTACACATGAATTGTTAAAGACCTGCATAAAGTACATAACCATACGTACATCACTAATGAAGGTCTTTAACAATTCATGTGTAACAAGTGATGTACACATGGTTATGTACTTTATGCAGGTCTTTAACAATTTATGTGTAACAAGTGATGTACATATTGTTATGTACTTTATGCAGGTATTCAACAATTCATGTGAAAACAATTGATGTACATATGGTTATGTACTTTATGCAGGTCTTTAACAATTTATATGTAACT
>NW_013748627.1:0-1374 GCF_000517525.1 Limulus polyphemus
ATCAAGTCCATAGTACCACATGCTGTACAGTAACTCCTTCTTATAGATACAAACATATAATCCACTGTTCTTTGGGACCAATCTGGCCAGAATTGGATTGTTTTTTCTATGGAAATGTAATGTATCTGATGCACAGTCAAAATTGATTTCCATGGTAAATCTATCCCCAAGATTACAATACCTGAACCAGAATTGGAGAGAAATACCTTCATTTTGTTGTTAACATTATCCCAATGCAGTCAGAGACGTGTCTTTCTTTTCGCTTCTACTTATATGTTTGGCTAGAGTGGTAACTTCTCTCAGAGTGCCAAAAGGTTGACCAACAGTTTAGCAGCTTTTAATTAGCCAGGAAGTTGGCACCACTCTGTTTGCATCTGTATTGGTGGTAAGCCTGATAAGCCTTAAATCAGCTGGGCTTACCACCAAACCTTTAAATGCAAGCTGACTGATTACTGTGCCCCCCCCCTAGACTAGGATATTCTAGTTTTCCAGTATTATGGTAGCCAGAACTTGTCTTCGATACGTCTGCATCTGCTGAGCAGTAGGGATGAGGTGTAATTTTACTTTTCTTGAGGTGAAACAGGAACCAGCGAATTCCATAAATTAAAGGACTACCGGCGTCCAACCAAAATAAATACACCTATTCAGAGCACCATCTAGAGAAAGGCATCAGCAGCACATGCTGAGACACAACTATCAAGTGAGGCCATGGAAAGTCTTGCATAAATCCCACTGGTACCTATTGTTACTGTGTCACGGTGCCAGGATGTATTTGTGGTTGAGGAGTATATGGTGGAACACAACATTTGTGTTTCCAACTTTCATACTTTAGCAAGGGACGACGCCAGCAACTTCCCAGTGATAGGGCTGAGGTGGGATAGATAGAAACAAATGAGGGGCTGCATTCTACATCTTATGAGTACACATAATGTAGTATTTAGGAACTGAAACAGCTATAGCAGTAAGCATTGTTTATTATATACGGGGACTACAGGCCTCAGTAAACCACCCTTACCGCCGCCCCTGGTTTTGATTAATGTCTATCATGGCGATTTTAAAAAGTCGAAGAAGTTTTAAGATATGATACCCGAGTAATAATATGTTAAACATAATATTCTGGTTTTTGTATTATACGTTTGAGTTGATCAAAATGCTGATGCAAAATATCTCACACAATTATACTACTTTTTATTAATACTTGTTTCATGTTTCTTAGTAACTTAAGTATATTACAGCTACTAATTGTAGATTTATCGAAGTAGAGTTATTTACCTTCTGTTCTATAAACAAATAGGACATTTTTTCTAATTCCTTTAAATATGTAAGAGGTTTGAAATAAAATATTGTAAAACAATCTCGCAGAGAATAGTTTAA
>NW_013748628.1:0-1316 GCF_000517525.1 Limulus polyphemus
GAGGAGATATAAAGAAACGATTGAGACCTTAGTCTCAAGATGAAGAGGAGATATAACGAAACGATTGAGACGTTAGTCTCGAGATGAAGAGGAGATATAAAGAAACGATTGAGACGTTAGTCTCGAGATGAAGAGGAGATATAAAGAAACGATTGAGACCTTAGTCTCGAGATGAAGAGGAGATATAAAGAAACGATTGAGACCTTAGTCTCGAGATGAAGAGGAGATATAAAGAAACGGTTGAGACCTTAGTCTCAAGATGAAGAGGAGATATAAAGAAGCGATTGAGACCTTAGTCTCAAGATGAAGAGGAGATATAAAGAAACGGTTGTGACTCACACTGTGGATTGGATATCTAAAAGAACGCCACTGATATTGGAATTATACATATAGGGGCAAGTTTATACAAAAGTCATTTTGTTTCGTTGATACTAATTCACACTGCAAAAAAGTCTGGTTCTGCTTAATCTGATGAAGTTTATATACATTGTACTTACTGCTTAATCTGATGAAGTTTATATACATTGTACTTACTGCTTAATCTGATGAAGTTTATATACATTGTACTTACTGCTTAATCTGATGAAGTTTATATACATTGTACTTACTGCTTAATCTGATGAAGTTTATATACATTGTACTTACTCCTTAATCTGATGAAGTTTATATACATTGTACTTACAACAGCGATACGTATATTTTAAATTCATGTGGTATTTGATTTTCTTCTTTTTTCTAAGATAGCTGCAAGCTATATATATATATATATAGGACACACTCCCTACCATTAAAATCATGCTTGGATGCCTTGACTGCAGGTAAAAAATTCGGGGTCAAGTTTAATGGCTTCAGGTAGGGCTGATTTAGCCGGAGGTTATGAACGTTCCAGAATATAACTATACACATCATTATACAAGTATAATAAACTGTGCTGATGCAAGCACTTTGACATATTAAAACGTAATTCCTGTTCCTCCTGCTGTGATAGAGTAGCAATAATTCATTTCTGTATTAAAGAAGACCAATATGCAAAGCCTTATACTTACAATATTAATTTGTTTTTGATGCATAAGTGGATTTGGTGGTTCAAAATTCACCGAAGCCTTCTTCTAAGGTAGATTTAAGCAGCGTTTTCAACACATGGATTTTTTGTTGTTGTGGTTTTCTCTGTTTTTAAGCTGACCTTTCAGGCTCAGTACTGAATCCTTCAGCAGGTCTCGAAACCATGAAAAACGGCGGGAGAAAAATCAGTACGCGTGGAAGCCATGTTGTTGTGAATCGTGCGTTTATATATATTCATGTGTGTGTATATCTAT
>NW_013748629.1:0-1373 GCF_000517525.1 Limulus polyphemus
GAATGGTCAATAGATCATGTAAATTTGCTGATGATATCAAGGTTTTAGATGTTGCTGGCTGTGAGAAAGATGCTGTTGATGTACAAAAGATTTGAATTATTTGGTGAGTTGGGCAAATAAGTGGCAAATGGCTTTTAATTATGATAAATGCAAGGTACTACGTGTGGATTATAAGTATAATTTGGATGGAAATGACCGTAACAGTGTTATGGAAGAAAAGGATCTTGGTGTAATGGTTAGTCTCTTAAGCGATCCAAGCAGTGTGCTGTTGCTAGAATAGAATAGAATTTTAGGTTATATCTACAGAGATGTCGAATACACCTCTAAAGAGATTATAATGTCATTGGTTTGGTCACTGGTTAGGCCACATTTGAAATATTCTAATAAGTTCTTGGGCTCTTTACCTTAGGAAGGACATTGAATTGTGGGAAAGAGTTCAGAGGAGGGCTACTAGGATGATGCCTGGGATGGAAAGGTTGTCGTAAGAGGACGGGTAAATGGACATAAATATAAATTTTGGCAGTGTAGGAGTCACCTTCAGCTAAGACAGTTTTATTTTTATAACAGGGTGGTTGGCCTTTGGAATGGGTTACCTTCAGACATGGTAGCTGCAGTTAATTTAACAGAGTTTAATTGAAGGCTTAATAAATATTTGAATGATAATGGCTGGATGATTTAGGTGGACCAACAGACCAGTTGTTATCCTTAAATTATGTGTACTTGTTTTTAACCTCTAGTTACTATAACCTTCCCTTTTATGTGTAAGTTTTAATTCAATTTAGTAGTGTGTAGATGGGCAGTTCTTATAGTAATAAAAAATGTCTTTATTCCAACAATTTTTTTATAGCTTCTAAGGCTGAATTATAAATGAAACCAATTTGTATTCCTTTCTATGGTTGTAGGGATGTACCTGACATGTTTAATAATATTCTTAGTTTTGTGGAGAAGTGGGTGACTGAAATGGTTGGTAGTACTCTGCTTTAGTTTTGTGTGGAGGTGTCTTATGTGGGTGGTAATGTTCTCTCCTAGTTTTATGAGGAGATGCCTGACATGATTGGTAATATTCTTAGTTTTGAGGGGAGATGCCTGACATGATTGGTAATATTCTTAGTTTTGAGGGGAGATGCCTGACATGATTGGTAATGTTCTTAGTTTTATGGGGAGGTGCCTGACATGATTGTTAATATTCTTAGTTTTATGGGGAGGTGACTGACATGATTGGTAATATTCTTAGTTTTGAGGGGAGATGCCTGACATGATTGGTAATATTCTTAGTTTTGAGGGGAGGTGCCTGACATGATTGGTAATGTTCTTAGTTTTGAGTGGAGGTGCCTGACATGATTGGTAATGTTCTTAGTTTTATGAGGAGATGC
>NW_013748630.1:0-1416 GCF_000517525.1 Limulus polyphemus
AGACAGACATTTCTATAGCTTTTGCCCAACATTTCTGAAAAACGTTAAAAACTCTCGTTTTATTGAAGATTTAGGCGAATCCAAATTGTCTCTCAATCAATTATTTTAGACAGGATTAGAGTAAATTAATCTATGAGACCTAGGTTGTGATCAAATAGATCAATCGAAAGGGTTTGATTTCCCGAGTCTAGAACTGTAATTACATCTCAAATCGGTCAAGAGATGACGGACCTGTGAGCTAAAAGTTTGTACTTGAAAAACTCGGAGCCGTTTTGCCGCGGCTAAAAATTAAGAATGACTATTATCTCTTGTGCATCATTGGGCGAAAACCACGCGATGTAAATTCCCATGAAACCCAACTAGTCTGAAAATCCACTTGAAATATTTTAATTAGACATTAACAACAACTTTTAATCTAGTAGAGAACTATTAATATCAGTTTTACTCAACTGTTCTGGAGGTTTCTTAATATACCGCAGAAACGCAAGAGGATTTCGTTAGGATGCTAATTGGTGAAATATGATGGGATAAAATTACCAATTTGGGTTAATAAGAGCGGTTATAAGATCGAGATATATGTTAATCAAGAGTACACCAGCTAACCGTTAATATTACTACAGTTGTTATAATTAAATAAATATTTAATTATTATATATAATTTTGTATTAATATTAAGAGATTTGGCCTGACCCATAGTTACAAAGTAGGCTTCAGCCATATTTCATGCCGAAAACACCGTTAACAACGAAGGTACAACTTTATGTAAATTTAGCCATTAACGCCTTTATTTTTCCTTGTGGTTTGTTTTACAATAAATTAATAGTTTTAAATCAACTGTATTTTATATGGTTTGGATCTATATTTGTTCGTGTGTATGAATATTTGTACGTGTCTTTTATCAGTTTATTTTAGTCCTGTAAGGAAACAGGAAATGACATCTTAATGAAAACTGAAAACTACTGTTTCACAGCAGTGTTAGTTTTTTTTCCATTATTGAGAAAATCAAGTTGATTTCCTGCAAAAATTCGCGTTTCTTATTTCCAGTCAACTATATGCCTGCTTGGACCATCGTCTCAATCTTGCCTTACGTCTTGAAAAAGGCGTCGCACCGAGCTGCTATTAAAACCATGACTATCGATTCCCGCCAACAGAGAAGTGCTCGTGCACGTATCGACTGGCTCGTGCAAGGAGATGCATTGCTGTATGTTGTCTCGTTCGTAGTCAGTACACGCCCATTAATAAAGAAAATTTGCATACCTTGCAGAGAAAAAAAAATGTAATCATCGAACGAGAAATTTATAGTAGCCGAATATTTTGTGATTAAGTGTAAAGACATGCTTTTGAATGAAGATGTAGCAGTAAGTGCCATACACATTGAGCTTAATATATATTGAAGATGCTCGTACATTATAAACC
>NW_013748631.1:0-1592 GCF_000517525.1 Limulus polyphemus
TTTTAAAAGTCAACAAAATCTAGTGGAAAACGGACTAAAAGGACCCTTATCAAATTCAACAAAATCTAGTGGTAGGAGGCCTAAAACACTATTATAACAGTCGACAAAATATAGTGGAAGAAGGTCTAAAAAGACCGTCATTAAAGTAGAAAAAATCTAGTCTAAGAAGGCTTAAAAAGAGAGTTATGAAAATCGACAAAATATATTGGAAGAATAACTAAAAACCCAAGAAAATCAAGTGGAAAAAGGGCTAAAAATACCGTTATGAAAGTCGAAAAAATCTATTGTAAGAAAGAGAAAAAGACCGTTATGAAAGTCGATAAAATCAAGTGTAAGAAATACTAAATAGAGATTATCAAAGTTAACAACATTTTGCAGAAGAAAGAAAAAAAAGACCATTATCAAAGCCAACAACCTCTAGTGTAATAAGGATTAAAAAGACCATTATGAAAGGCATTAAAATATAGTGTAAGAAAGACTAAAAATACCGCTATCAAAGGAGAAAAAATTTAGTCTAAGAAGGCCTAAAAAGACAGTTATCAAATTCAAAAAAATCTAGTGGTAAGAGGCCTAAAAGACCGTTATAACAGTCGACAAAATATAATGGAAGAAGGACTGAAATGATCGTCATTAAAGTAGAAAGAATCTAGTCTAAGAAGGCTTAAAAAACAGTCATGAAAATCGAAAAAATATAGTGGAAGAAGGTCTAAAACGACCGTCATTAAAGTAGAAAAAATCTAGTCTAAGAAGGCTTAAAAAGACAGTTATGAAAATCGACAAAATATATTGGAAGAATAACTAAAAACCCAAGA
Source organism: Limulus polyphemus (assembly GCF_000517525.1). Lineage (NCBI taxonomy): Eukaryota > Metazoa > Arthropoda > Merostomata > Xiphosura > Limulidae > Limulus > Limulus polyphemus. Next base: position 813 of record NW_013748631.1, read on the forward strand.
AAATCAAGTGGAAAAAGGGCTAAAAATACCGTTATGAAAGTCGAAAAAATCTATTGTAAGAAAGAGAAAAAGACCGTTATGAAAGTCGATAAAATCAAGTGTAAGAAATACTAGAGAGATTATCAAAGTTAACAAAATTTTGCAGAAGAAAGACAAAAAAGACCATTATCAAAGCCAACAAACTCTAGTGTAATAAGGATTAAAAAGACCATTATGAAAGGCATTAAAATATAGTGTAAGAAAGACTAAAAATACCGCTATCAAAGTAGGAAAAATCTAGTCTACGAAGGCCTAAAAAGACAGTTATGAAAGTCGATAAAATCTAGTGGAATAAAACTAAAAACCCGTTTTCAAACTCAACACAATCTAGTGGAAAATCGGAACAAAAGGACCCTTATCAAATTCAACAAAATCTAGTGGAAGGAGGACTAAAAGACCGTTATAACAGTCGAGAAAATATGGTGGAAGACGGACTAAAAAGACCGTCATTAAAGTTTAACAAAATCTTGCGGAGGAAGGACTAAAATACCGTTATCAATATCGACAAAATCTAGATTAAACAAGGATTAAAAAGACCCTTATAAAAGTTATTAAAATATAGTGTAAGAAAAGCTTAAAAGACCGTTATCAAAGTTGAAAAAATCTAGTCTATGAAGGCCTAAAAAGACAATAATGAAAGACGACAAAATCTAATAAAATAAAACTAAAAATCCGTTTTCAAATTCAACAAAATCTAGTGGAAAACGGACTAAAGGACCGTTTTCAAAGGTAACAAAAACC
>NW_013748632.1:0-1373 GCF_000517525.1 Limulus polyphemus
ACAAAACCATAACGAAATAAAAAATAGAATTTGCTACCTCACATTCCTTGCTCTTTCGAAAAAAGTGATTACATTAATCACTCCTAAATTCCCAATTTTTGTATCCTTACTTTTAACGACCTCGTTATACTGACATTATGAATCCTGTCCAGTTTAAGTACATATACCTTACAATGAAAATTCGTTTATGTTCTTCCTTCTTCACATTGTCTACCTTCTGGCTCAGGTTACGGAAAATCCTAGAGTTCAAAGACAAGCTAAAGCTGCAATAATTAAGTAGTTAGAACAACAGATTAATTCATATAATCATTATTTACATACTATTTACCAATGTTAAATACCTGTACGTCACCGATATTGGAAACTGGTGTCAGTCTGATAACTCGTAGAATCTAAAAGTTAAATGGGATTAGCTAGGAAGTGAGTTAGCGTTTAAGTGTAAACTGAAAATTCACAGATAAACTAAACGATAGAAAGAATAAGTTAACTGTAAACAAAACCATAACAAAATAAAATAGTTTGCTACCTCACACTCCTTTCGAAAACCGAAGTGATTACATTAATCACTCCTAAATTCCCAATTTTCGTATCCTTACTTTTAACGGCCTCATTACACTGACATCATGAATCCTTTACAGTTTCAGTACAGATACCTTACAAAGAGAAATAATTCATGTTCATGAATCTTCATCTTCCCTGCTTTGGTTCACTTCACAGGAAGTGCTCGAGTTCGGAGACCACTTACGTTAAAGTAGAGGACGTAGATGACTTATCAGTATGTTACGTCGAAGTACGAAAAGTGGACACATCACAATAAGTCCTTTATTTCGATGGAGGGAAGGGCGCAATTTAAGAGCCTTCTTGTGCCATTGAAATTTTCTGGAACGGGATAGGACGATGAGCATTTCCTCTGGTGTCGAAAAGAAATTCACTGGAAAAAATACATTTTAGAAACGTAAAATTGTCCTGTTAACACGATATAACCTAATTTATATAAAGATGGAGTAACACACGTAGTAACTTAGAATAGAAAATCTTAGAATAAAATTCAATAAGATTCACTATAGAACATATTTAATGTATTCTTAACGATAGTAGCAAGTTACCTACTTTTAATTTTGTCCGAAAGAGACTAACGGATTTAAGCTTCTCGGTGTAGCTTCCGATGTTTCTCATTGTTTGATATTGCCTTCTGTATAACATTTCTAGATATTTCTATTCGTTCATCTACGGTTCCAGGTAATGTTAGATATTTTGTTTCCAAAACGTCCTTCTTTGACTCCTTGTAAACTATCAAATAGCCTGCACACAGTGTATGAATGAGCCATTGGACAGAACTTTCCACTAACACGAAAGAACAATATGCCTTAAAT
>NW_013748633.1:0-1477 GCF_000517525.1 Limulus polyphemus
CTGTAAGTGAGCATGGTGTGCAAACTGATCCTGACAAGGTGAAAGCAGTGTGTGATTGGCCACCAGACAATGTGGGAGAGTTAAGAAATTTCTTGGGACTCTGTACCCATTACCGGAAGTTTGTGAAGGACTTTGCAATTATTACTGCTCCACTACATGATTTAACAAAAAAAAGGCCTGAAGTTCGAATGGACAGTTTCTTGCCAGCATGCCTTTAAGACATTGAAAGAAAAATTGGCCTCAGCTTCACTTTTAAAGCTTCCCAATCCCTCACTGCCGTACATACTGGATTGTGATGCTAGTAATATCGGAATTGGAGGAGTGTTGTCTCAGATAGTGGGCGAAAATGAACATGGGGTGGCCTACTTCAGTAGGGTGTTAAGAAGACCAGAGAGGAACTACTGTGTAACACGGAGGGAAGTCCTTGCTATAGTAAAAGAGTTGACATACTTCTATTCTTACCTCTATGGGGCTAAGTTTACCATCAGGACAGACCATGCTGCGTTACGCTGGTTAAGATCATTAAAGAACCCAGAGGGACAACTGTCACATTGGATCAGAAAGATAGCCCAGTATAATTATGATATTGAATACAGAGAAGGAAAATCTCAAAGAAATACCGATGGACTGAGCCGAAGACCCTGCAAAAATGACTGCAGACATTGCTGCAAAAGAGAGGTTGAACTAATCAGGTGTCATCATGCTGAAGTCAAAGTGACTGAAGGAGTCGATGATGGTGAAGTGGAACCAGGTATAGATATTAAAGCAGAGCAGGATAAAGACCAAGATTTAAAGCAAATAATTTATTTTCTAAAAGCAAGTGTTTTGCACCCTGCTTGGGAGAAGGTGTCTAGCTTAAGCCCTGTGACACAGAACTATTGGGCACAATGGGACCAATTGAAGCTGGAAGATGATATTCTTGTCCAGAGATGGGAAACTGCAGATGGGAAAGTGACGACCTGGCAAACAGTTATACCGAGAAAGGTACGGGAAGTTGTTTGCATTAGTCCCATGATAGTTTAACAGGAGGACATCTCCGAGTTAAGAAGACATTAAGTCACCCACGGCAGAGATTTTACTGGATAGGTATGAGGAAAGATTTGGAAGAATGGTGCAGGACCTGCAGTACATGTTGTGCTAAAGGGTGTGGTGATAAATTATTTCACCAAGTGGCCTGAGGCATATGCAATACCAAATCAGGAAGCTACAACTGTAGCTTCGTCTATTAGTAATTTCTTCTTCAGATTTGGTATGCCATACGAACTGCATTCAGATCAAGGCCGTAACTTTGAATCAGCCGTGTTCCATGAATGCTGCAAGTTGTTGGGCATACAAAAGAGCAGGACAACGCCACTTCACCCACAGTATGTTAGGAATGGTAGAAAAGTACAATTGGACACTTGGACAGGAATAGGCAAAGTTTTGTAATAGCTGCCAAGATGACTGGGATGTCTTACTCCCTCCACTGTTGATGGCC
>NW_013748634.1:0-1375 GCF_000517525.1 Limulus polyphemus
AGCTCGACTTCAACAATACGTCTTTCTCTGACTGCAGTTCAATTACTCATTACCTACCCACATTGTCACGTCACGCCGTGACCATCTTACATATACCAGTCCACCCCCAATCTAGCAAATGCCAGAGCACTCCCGAAGGAACAAGATAATTCTAGAAAACGGGTGGCGTGATACTAGTCACGTGATCTCGCTGACGCAACAATATCTACATATCAAACTTCACCATTCCTTCATATAGATGAGAGTGGAAGAAAGTAAAAACAAAAGACAGGCAGAATCGGAAAAAAAAATTCAAACACAGCTAATGGAAAAGTAGAAGATGTTTGGAAAAATAATATTAGAAGAATAAAGGGTCTACATACAAGAACAATAAACATTACAAGTATGGGTTAGTTACAGTGATCTCTTCTGCTGGTTAGTTAAGTGAGTTGTAATTTGTTGTTGTTTTTGTGTCTGTTTGTTTTTATAGTCATAATCTCTGAGAATATACTGTTACGACAGCGGAAGTCACGCGACGCTAAGAGCATGAGCGCTAGAGTTTCTCGAAGGATCATGGATTTTCCTGGCAACTCTAGTTTGTTCGAGGCTCCCTCTTTTTTAGTATATAAGCCTGGCGAGAAAAACCAGGGCGATTGCAGAGATATATAATTGAGTCAGGCGAACAATAGGCACCATCAGTAAAGTGTGTGAATCACTGTGATTTATAGCGTGTGTTACAAAGGTTGTTAAATTTAAAATGACTGTGGAAATTCTGTGTATTACAAAAAGTTGTATTAAGAAAGAATAAACTAGTTTTAATTAAGAAAGAACTTGTATCGCTGAAGTTCCTCGGAAATAATTTATACCAGAAATTAACAAACAAGCAGATATACAACAAATTGGTGTCAGAGAGTGGGACGGAAAAGAAAAAAAAAGATGGAAACGAGTAGTGGCAAATCAAACTACAACTTAGCAAATTTGATGGCAGCAATACAAGAAGAGAGATTACAGCAGTTGTTGCAGGAAAAAGAAAAGAAACAAGAAGAGAGACAACAGCAGTAGCAAGAAAACCTGCAACAGTGGAAGCTCGAACTGCAAAATAAACAAGATATTACAGCAGTTGTTGGAGGAAAAAGAAAAGAAACAAGAATAACGAGAAAATAAACAAGAAGGGAGATTACAGCAGTGGTTAGCGAAGAAAGAAAATAAATAAGTAGAAAGTCTCCAACGGTTGAGAGAAAGCCAGAGTACACAAATGGAAATCATTAGTAAGTTTCAAAGTGAATTAAATACATTAAAGGACGATTTACTGTCTTTTACACAGAGAAGATATATTAACCATGGACCTAATCAGCCCCAGAAAAGAGGAAGCCCCTTCCAGATCCTGCAGCTAAAC
>NW_013748635.1:0-2031 GCF_000517525.1 Limulus polyphemus
CAGCAGTTCAATTTGCTATGTACATGTTATACATGTATATTATATAGAGATATATACATATTGTATTGTGTTGTTAGTGAAGATACGTATTACAATTTTGTATCTACAGCATATCGGAGAGTGAGATATAACTCTCTAAGTATGGATGGCGCGGACGCCCGTGTCAAAGCAGTACAAAAATCACCTGGATTTTCTTCTCTGTGGCTTTATCGGGCTTCATATTCTTTTACTAACCCTGATGAAGCCGCAAAGGCGAAACGTTGACTAAAATAAAAAGTTCTTTTATAATTAAGTGGAGTATAAAGGTCGTTTTCTTTCCCTAACTTTTGTATCAAACAGTCCTCACGATCTTTGACTACCTATTTTATTATTATTCTATGCAAAATTTATAAATCTTTGGAATACATTCTATAAGTTAATAACCCATCTTATAAAAAGTAAACAAACAAGTATTAGGAGATAAAAATTATCGCTAAATAATAAAGCTATGTAGAGCTGACTACTGAATTTAAAACAATGAACCAAACAAGATAGGGATGGAATTGGATATATAACTTGATCCGGCTAATGATCACATAGCAGACTAAACCGTCTCGACTTTACATGGAGAATAAAATCCTTACATTACTGGCTTTCTCACTGGCAAAACAAATAGAACCAGAATTTACTATCGTTAAATGTTACTCTATTGTAAAATAGTCATAAAAGTGGTATTCTGAAGTTAACTAAAGGAACGGTATAATGATGAAAGTTGAGACTCTATTCAAACACCAAACTTTCGATAGACAAAGTGGGGGAGCCAGTGATGTGGGGATTTTATTATCCATGTAAAGTCAAGAAGGCTTAGTTATAATACTAATAAAGAGTTTCATATAAACTATTATCACAACAAAACTAGAAAACTAAGGCCTATAATATTACTCAACTAACTGTGATTTTTTACTATCGGAAAAGTTTGGGGATTTTATTATCCATGTAAAGTCAAGAAGGCTTAGTTATAATACTAATAAAGAGTTTCATATAAACTATTATCACAATAAAACTAGAAAACTAAGGCCTATAATATTACTCAACTAACTGTGATTTTTTTTTTACTATCGGAAAAGTTCCTGGCGAAAAGAGAACATTTGAGAGCGCCCTCTAAGAATGGAAATGTCTAAGTGGAAGTTAGCAATAAATTAATAAGGTTGATAAGAATATAATTATGAAAACATTGCCAGTAAACAGAAAGTTTATAAATGCTGACACACAGGAAATCCAATAATCTCAGTCTTACTTTTTACGAATAATTTCCGCTTACCCTCACTTAATGTTTCCTATCACCGATCATAATGTTAAAATAGTAAAAGTAAAACAATATCAAAATATATAACGAAGTATCACGTATTTCAGTTATCCAAAATGCAAATTAAAAAGTCCCCCGTTGGTCAGCGGCAAGTTTACAGACTTAAAACGCTATAATCTGAGGTTCGATTCCCTGCGGGAGACAGATGGCCTACTGTATAGCTTTGTGCTAAAATAAACAGACAGAATTAAAATGAAAAAAGTACAGCTGAATAAGTTCATGTTGTATGTATTATTGTCAAGTGTTCGTAATATCTTTGCTAAAGCTTTTCTACATTACATTACTATAAGTTTGATCAGTTTCTTTACGCATCTGTGGTATCTGCTAATCGTACGTTGTTGTTGTTGTTGTTGCGTTTTTCAGATATTTCTTCCCATCAGGGTAGTAAACTATAGTCTTCTTGACAGTGGTATAGAGACACAGGAAGAAACTCACAAAGAACGTTAAAGTTAGTTTCATAAAAAAATATACAAATAAAACGTTCCTGAATTTTTAAGATTTACAAATAAAAACTATCTAACATTGAATTGTGAGTTACAAATTATTAAATTGATTCAAAAGGGGAACAGCTAACAGTTACAAGCGCTATAAAGATGAGCTATTGAGTGGTTAAGTATTGTAACTATAAATCTCTGAGTGGTTAAGTATTGTAACTATCAATCTCTGGGTGGTTAAGTATTGTAACT
>NW_013748636.1:0-1373 GCF_000517525.1 Limulus polyphemus
GATGGGGGTTTCCTAAGAGACTGCTTTGGCAGTGTTTATGTTTTACCTTCCAATCTGTGATACCCACTAGGTCCTCACTCACAGGGAGTGTTATGCTTCATGAGTTTTCCCTTTCTTTCTTTACATCAGTACATTCACCATCTTCTTAATATGAAATTCCAGCTATCTGTTCTGTGAAGAGGTGAATAGTATTTCTGAAGTTAACATTTCCCTTACTTTAACCCTGTCTGCCCGGGCATCATTTACTGTGCATGTCACGAGGTTTTAGTGACTTATATTCAAAATTGTATTTAACTACTTTTTTGTTTATGTTATACCAATTAGTATAGCATAAAATCATAGCTATTAATCCATATCTTAGTATTATATAAGTTTTAAGTTCTTAATTTTATAAGGCAATAGTTAAAAAATCCTGAATTTCCCCTAGTATGAGAAATGAGACATATTTTCTCTAGACATCCCCTCTTCTCTATTCTATTCACCACCTCTCCAATAAGTACGAAATTTAATATAAATTACTCATTATAAAATCGTCATTCTCAGAAAAATCTTAATCTTATATCATTCAATTTTGTTTGGTTAAAGAGCCATCGAATAGAAAATCAGACTCCTCTTGCCACCCCCACCTGTAACATCTTCTCTTTCAGGATTTGTTAAAAGTTCTCTCTTACGCCTAATTCTGTATTATGTATAACCAATAAAAAGCCAAGGTTTTCATCTATTAAATGATGTATTATATTACGTTGTTTTCTGAACGGTGAATGGTCAATTTCACTCTTATTATTGTATCAAATTTTTAACGGCTCATGTCGTATAGTTAGAAAGCCAAAAAATTGTGATAGTTAAAGGAAATTGTCTGCTTTTTTCATGTTATTATTATATGTTCTTTGGTGCATTATTTAATGCATTACTACCATTAGTATGAAAAGAAAAAAGGGTTAAGAGTCATCAACAGTCAACAGCAAAAAAAGAAAAAGAATACTTAGGTAATTACTTTATTTCTTGTTTTTCATGTTTATTCTTTATTTATTATTATAAAAGTAACTAAAATGTAAAAATATAGATCTCTTTAGGTGAGTTAAGGTTGGATTAGGTAAAATAAACAATAATAATAATATAATAAAAATGTTTCACAAGGCACACACACACTTCAGCAGCTGGTGGGTAATGTAATTTGATAGTGTAATGTGAGTTCCACATTCTCCAAGTGATTTACAACTTATAGTGGTGTGAATATTAGTTAGATACAGTTCAAAGGGCAATAAAACAATAAAATTTAATTATAAATAGATGTATACTGTTACGAACTTAGAGCTACTTAGGATAAACAATGTAGTTTCATGTTACAATTTGAAGTCATTCTAGAAAGAAAA
>NW_013748637.1:0-1989 GCF_000517525.1 Limulus polyphemus
AACATCTGAATTTTCCGCTTCTTCTTATAAACACTGGAGTTATTTTTATCGTAAGAGTTGTTGTCCGTTGTTAAGAATTTTGATGTTAATGATGCTATAAAAGAAATATATAGTTAACTAATTTGTGTACTCTACTCACATTAAAATACGAACTACATTAGTGATTGTTTGATGATTATTAATAGATGATATCGTCTGTTTTCAACCAATAACATTTGATGAGTAGTTATTTAAAAAGAGGTATTTTTCCTAAAGCTATATATCTCCGGTAGACTTACGAACTTACAACGCTGAATAGACATTTGATGGTACAGTCTGTAACTTTGTTCTAAAATAAACAACAAACATCTTAATATTCTACGAGGGTTACATCAAGAGAGATTAAAGATTGTCAAAATATTTTCTTTCAAGAGGGAGAATTCTCCAAAGTATTTTATTTTATTATTTTATACAAATATATTGGTATCAAAACATTATAAAATTAAATATTTGGTAATATTCGAAAGTGTTAGTATATAGAAAACACTTCAGGGTAAAAAAACTGAAAACCTTTGTGTTGAATAATTAAAAACGACTTCAGGTAAACTGGTAAAATTTTGTTAGATATAACAGGAACCTAATGTAAACATCCCTAGAATAGTAGATCGAAAACTCGGAGACTTATACATTCAGTCTATTTTAACACGATACCAACAAATGATTAAACAGTGTGATCACGCTTCAACTTTAATTTTTATAGACACGTTCAACCAATCACTGTTAAATAATTTACGATTCCTGATTCTTTCATGTTGCACGTGAGTTAAATCAACTACCCACACCCACACTTCATGTCTAATTTTAATATTAACCCACCTCTTTACGTGTAAATGAAATTCTTGATATTTATATATATCTGAATTTTCACGTAATATTGTTTCACTGAATGGCTTTGTGAACTTCAAATTAAGACCATGTTGGTAACAAAGAATTCACATTTCCTATTCCAGAACACCCTCTTTGAACATATAGATGGCGCTGCGATGGAGTCCCATTTGGGTCCAACGTTAGTAAATTTGTTTCTCTATTATCACGAAAAGTAATGGTTCGATACCTGCCACGCTGACCCCCAGACCATCCTTTACAGAAGGTATGTGGACGATACTTTTATAATCAAGATCATTGGTCAAACTCTTTAGAATACCTGAATCAAAACATCTTGCCATTAAACTCACATGTGATGTTTAAATTAATAATAATTTACTGCTTTTAGACATTCTCATTAACCCTAACACTAATGGATTTTTTCTGTACTATACACCTTCTTCCAATTTATCTTTCTTCATGACTTGAATATTTTTGTACGTGTGGAGACTGTAAGGCCTCCTATATGGGCAAAACCAAACGCCATCTACTAGTCAATGAACTTATAGGAATTTTCATGAAAATACAAAAAAGTTGAGTTACTCCCGTGTTTCAATCATACAGCAAAATAGTCGGAAAACAGAACACGAACTTAACTTATCAAATTTCAATATCCCTTCAAGGCCAACACTGATGTGGAATTACTGATTAAAGAAACGCCCCACATCAAACAACACTGTACAACATGCAGTCTTCGTTTAAAGTGTATATATATATATTAATATGTACAGTATTTTTGTTGTTATTCCTCTACGTTCTCTGTGTTTTAGTTTCGGTTATATTATCGTTAATGTAACAATGTGTTTTAGTTATTTACTGATGGATGTTCTTTATATTTATTTTAGATACTGAAGATGAAATCTGTAGAATTCCGAGACGGTCATCTGCGTCCCTTCTCATATAAATAATGTTGTTTATCATAAGTGTCGTAATCCTTTTTATTGTTAAACTTCGTTTTCCTCCGAACTTTACCTTAAGTTTTCAACGTCATTATAAGACCAATAATTAGAATGTATATATTGGTAGTGCCATCTCGTGGTTTTTATCAAAACCATTATCTCACTTTCAAATACAATTTAATCGTTC
>NW_013748638.1:0-1373 GCF_000517525.1 Limulus polyphemus
CATTCTTCCACATCTTGCCTCATACCTATCCAGTAAAATCTATGTCGTAGGTGACTCAATGTTTTCTTAACTCTGAGATGTCCTCCTGTTAAACTATCATGGATTGACGCAGCACAACTTCCCGTAACTTTCTCGGTATAACTGTTTGCCAGGTCGTCACTTTCCCATTTGCAGTTTCCCATCTCCAGAGAAGAATACCATCGTCAAGCTTCAACTGGTCCCATTGTGCCCAATAGTTGTTTGTCACAGGGCTTAAGCTAGAAACCTTCTCCCAAGCAGGGCACAAAACACTTGCTTGTAGAAAATCAATTATTGGCTTCAAATCTTAGTCTTTCTTCTGTTCTGCTTTAATATCTATACCTGGTTCCACTTCACCATCATCAACTCCTTCAGTCACTTTAAATTCAGCTTGATGACTCCTGGGTAGCTCAACCTCTCTTTTGCTGCAATGTCTGCAGTCATTTTTGCTGGGTCTTCGGTTCAGTCCATCGGCATTTCCATGAGATTTTCCTTCTCTGTATTCAATACCATAATTATACTGGTCTATCTTTCCAATCCAACGTGTCAATTGTCCCTCTGGGTTCTTTAATGATCTTAACCAGAGTAATGCAGCATGGTCTGCCCTGATGGTAGACCTAGGACCATAGAGGTAAGGATGGAAATATGTCAGACTCTTTACTATAGCAAGGAGTTCCCTCTGTGTTATACAGTAGTTTCTCTCTGGTCTATTCAGGACCCTAATGAAGTAGGCCACCACATGTTCGTTTTCACCTACTTTCTGAGACAACACTCCTCCAATTCCAACATTACTAGCATCACAATCCAGTATATACGACAGTGAGGGATTTGGAAGCTTTAAAAGTGGAGCTGAGGCCAATTTTTCTTTCAATGTTTTGAAAGCATGCTGGCAAGAAACTGTCCATTCAAACTTCTGGCTTTTTTGTCAAATCATGTAATGGAGCAGCTATAGTTGCAAAGTCTTTCACAAACTTCTGGTAATAGGTACAGAGTCCCAATAAACTTCTTAACTCTCCCACATTGTCTGGTGTTGGCCAAGCATGCACTGATTTTACCTTGTCACGATCGGTTTGCACACTATGCTCACTTATGATGTGACCTAAGTAAAGCACCTCTTTCTGGAACAAGTGGCATTTCTTGGGATGGAGTTTTAGGTTTGCTGCTTTCAAACGCTTGAATTCTTCCTCTAACTGGGACATTTCCTCATCAAACGTTGTTGCAAACACAATGACATCATCCAGGTACACTAGGGCTATCCTCCATTGTAGGCCTTCCAGTACTCTTTCCATCATCCTCTCAAATGTTGCTGGAGCATTGCTAAGCCTGAATGGCATCACACGGTATTGCCAAAGACC
>NW_013748639.1:0-2519 GCF_000517525.1 Limulus polyphemus
GTTTATTTTGTTGTTCGAGCTGCCACTGTTGCAAGTTTTCTTGCAACTGCTGTTGTCTCTCTTCTTGTTTCTTTTCTCGTTCATTTTCTCGTTCTTCTTGTTTCTTTTGCTGCTCTTGTATTGCTGCTATCAAGTCTGCTAAGCTGTAGGTTGATTTTCCGCCTCTCGTTTCCATTTTTTTTTTCGTTAATTAATTTTCCGTAACCTCGTTCCCACGAAACTTTAGCGACACAAGTCCTTACTTAATGAAACTGGTTTATTCTTTCTGAATATAACTTTACCGATACACTTATTTTCAACAGTCGCTCTTTTACAAACGTTTTAACAACAAACGTTAACTTCAACAATACTTCCTGACTGTAGTTCAATTACTCACTACCTACACACACATTATTGTCATGTCACGCCGTGACCATCTTATATATACCAGACTACCCTATATCTAGTAATCTCCCGACAATTCCCGAAGGTACAATATATTTCCAGAAAGCAGGGGGCGTGACACTAGTCACGTGACTTCGCTGACGCAACATTATCAATAACTGAAAGGGTAAAAGTCAATTGGATTGTTTAATAAAAATCATTGAAGATGAAATTGCATGAACACCTTTATGTGTTCTCCTTTACTTCAGTTTTGCAGAATGCACCATGGTTTTCCCGTCATGTTTAGTTTCAACATTTGCAGATGATTAGGTTAGGATGGATTTTAAATGTATTAGTCACAAATTAACTTATTTTCCTGCAAGAAAAGTCTTTGAAAGTGGGATTACCTAACCGGTGTGTAATTCTTTAACTAACATTCAACTGGTGAGAGGTGGTAGTTTTAGGTTTAAATGACTGATAAATTACAAAGCTAAATCTGTGAGCAATAATTAGGGGTCTATTTATAAAAACAGATAATTGGGGACAGGGTGAGATGCGTGTAAAGGAGTTCACAGAATGGGTAAAGAAGGTCACCATTTTAATTCAGCTCCTTATATATGCTTTCCACTTCTTAGTATAATGCCACATTATAATAAAAGCTTACGTTTATTATCTGTGGAAGTAGTATAATACAACAAATATTGTTATTAGCCTACTATAGCTAGATTTACTGAAGAAATGTAAAGGAGATCACATTTATTTCTACATGTTGTCTTTGTTAATATACAGAGGTGGTATGCATTTCGGTGATGGGTTTCATATTTGTAATTTTAGAATGGTAAACAAAGTTGGTAACTGAAATATTATCACAGAAAAAAGACAGCAGAAGGGAACCTTCTTACAAAAGGAATCATTGGTGTGATCTCCTTTACATTCAAGACTTACCTCTAAATGTCATATAGACTAGTTTTAAACATTTATTATCCAATTCTTTGCTGATGTTTGGTTGAATAATGAAGCAAGTTTGCTGACAAATATCCATTATAAGTTTAAATTGCTGTAAACAAACGTTTCATGTGTTACGTATTGAGAATTTGAAACAATCCAAGGCCGCGTTAAATAATTTAACTTTTAATAGTTGAGACGTACCTTGTATTTAGGTTTAGAAATATGCCGGTATTTTATTTAATTTACGCTAATCGCCAACAAGATTGATTCATACCGTTTTTGGTTTTGACACAAATAAGCTTTAATATATATATATATATACAACACTATAAACTACAATAACAACCATTAATTATTACAAACAAAGGTTTATAGACAGAAATTTCAATAACTTATAAATCGTCTTTCTAGTTCAGTCTCCTTGATATCCAGCGAGGTGTACCTACAATAGAATTTGGCGCGAAGCTGGCTAGCTTTGTCAGGCACTGAATTATTGGACCGTTGAAGTAAGATAATATTTTCACAAAGTCACTAATGTCCGTTGAAAAATTAATAATATTCTTGGGAAGATATTAACGTCCGATGGGAAATCACTGACGTTCGGAATTTATAACGGTTCTTGGTCAAATGCCGTATATTTCCCGGTTGATAGGGTTAACGAAATCATATATTATAGCTAAAACGGTTTTATAGTAGGCCTCTCTGTTGTTGTCTTTTAGCGCGATTCCTTCCTGCCTTTATAGATGAAACACACTTTCTAGAACCTTCTAATAAGACCAGATACGGAAATCGATGTATATTGTTGATTCTTTTTCACGAATGCTCTACAGTCTTGGAGAATTGGCGGGAATTTCGCCATATATAACTAAAACGGTAAGCTATACACGCCCTCAAATACAAATTTATTCGAAACAAACGTTTACATTAAAACAAATATATCATAAATTCGTTATACGCAACAGATATCTGATAATACAAGTTTCGCCTATGTCTAAATACAAATTCAATCCAGACAACGTTCATATTAAAAATAAATACATAATAATAAATTCGTTACACATGGAATTAAAACTGTTGTTTTAAATAATTCTTTTTAATGCACATTTTAAGTGTTTGGAATTCTTATAAAGTTAGGTGTTCTGGATTAGTTCGTTATACTAGAATTTGAAATAATTTTATTTTGTCAAATTTTGTGTAACTGAGTCTTC
>NW_013748640.1:0-1370 GCF_000517525.1 Limulus polyphemus
TTTGTTGTCCGTGTTCATTGTCATTGTAATGCTGTTAAATACACTACAGTATTGTAGATAACGATCTGTTTTGTTTGTTCACTTACGTTTGTTTGTTTTCCTTTGTTGTCCGTGTTCATTGTCATTGTAATGCTTTGTTAAATACACTACAGTATTGTAGATAACGATCTGTTTTGTTTGTTCACTTACGTTTGTTTATTTTCCTTTGTTGTCCGTGTTCATTGCCATTATAATGCTCTGCGGAACGTGTGTTTTACAAACATCTAATTCATATTTTTCACCCATTAACGTATTTTAATAACACTGTATAATAAGGTGTGGCTTAATTTATGTGCTTCGGTTATCACTTTTTCAATTACTGTACTTATTAGTGTTTAAGCACAAAATATTGGACGGTAGACGCCGCACGTCTGGCGCTGGAAAACTGAAGGCTGTTAGAAATGAGCAGAAGGAAAAGATGAATATCTCATTGGAAAATTTGGGGAGAATAATTTTGAGGCGGTAAAAAACGACAATAAAAATTTTAACAGTGAATGCGTAAAGCAATCGAACAATTATCTAAAAAATATATTGAATACAAAACTCGTCGACAGTGACGAAGTAAAGCTCACGTTATTAACGTTTCAATATGTTTCACGAGGTGATCAGATGATATACAAGATGACTTAAAATGAAGGTCTCGACAGAGTAAAATGGCTCGCGGAAGAATTGGATTAGGTTTCAATATGAGGGAATGAACGAATCTTCTCAAAACCTACCAGTTTCAATTACGATTGTCAGTGGACGACGAAACTGAAACCAATCAAAATTTACCCGAACACTGGAGGGTTTAGTAGTTCACCTGTCAAATCGACAAACCACTATATTTGAAAGAGATTGGTTGAGATCACATTTAGTTAAAAGTCTCCAAATTAAACTGTATGATATTTTTGTTTCTGTTGATACATTCTTCTTCATTTTTAAATAAAAGTTCTTAGAATTTGACTCCAAACGTGTGATGTCTAATGGGAGTTTGAAACTTAAAAGTTACAATAAATTCATTGGAATTGTACATAAAAATAATAGCACTTTTTTGTACCACGTAAAATAGGCTAGTACACCTTCTTTTTAGCGCCTACTCAAATAGATTTGTATATTTTAACCATGGCGGTAAAACCCAGGTACCTTTATGACTTGTTGCAGTTACTGGATACGTCATACATATTTATATTTTAACCAAGGCGGTAAAACCCCCGTACCTTCAGGACTTGTTGCAGTTACTGGATACGTCATACATATTTATATTTTAACCATGGCGGTAAAACCCAGGTACCTTCAGGACTTGCTGCAGTTACTGGATACGTCATGCATATTTATATTTTAACAATGGC
>NW_013748641.1:0-889 GCF_000517525.1 Limulus polyphemus
CTTTGCAACAACTAAATAATTATCAGGGGCACTATTTTATATTCCGATAAAATCTGGAGAGTCAAATCTTTGCAACAACTAAATATTTATCAGGGGCACTATTTTATATTCCACTTTCAAGTTTAGATGTGTTGTTGAGATGCATCAATTTTTCTTGTTCTTTTGAAGAAACATACTAGACATTTCCACATGAAAAGGTGAACGAATCCCTTCAGTATTAGTGTCTGTATTTATTTGACTGGAAAGAATGTTCAAACTGTATGTATCCTTGGTTCCCTGAAATGTTCCACTGTTATATCATGCACATTAGGATTTTTCTCATTTTGGGAAAAACTTTTTTCTTACCTGTATGATTAAAAGTTTACTCTTCTTTTTCATTCCACATACTTTTATCTTTCACATCAAATATGAGTACCAATGTTCTTACAAGACTGGAATTAGAATTGTTTAAGCATGTGAATATATTGCTCACATAAGCTCTTAGCGTGCTTCTACTTTGCTTCTAGCAAAAACATAAGTTTGTCTAATTTTAAATCCAGTAAACACCTTGCCTCTGGATAGCCACCTTACTTCAGTATGGAGCAACAACTGAACATGATTGCTGCCCATTTATTTGCAGAGCACTTTGAAAAGTCAGGAACTTGTAGAATGTGCTTTCAACAACAACTAGCATTTTTATCAAAGCTTCTGGAAGTTGTTTTGTTGCCATCGAAGGCTATATTATTTGTCATATCTATAATATCTGGTGATTCATCACCTTGAATGCTATATTATTTGTCATACCTATAATATCTGGTGATTCATCACCTTAAGCCCCCCAGTGGCACAGCTGACTTACAATGCTAGAAACCGTGTTTCGATACCTATGGTGGGCAGATCTCAGATAGCC
>NW_013748642.1:0-1576 GCF_000517525.1 Limulus polyphemus
AGAAAAATATTTCCAATATTTTTTATACTATATACAAAGACTGTTTTCAGTTCATGCACAAAATCTACTCCTACAGCCTGCACCAGCACTTGCAGTGCCCTTGATGGCTTCAGTGCAAAACTGATAGTTCTGGAGGTACAATGCCCATCTCATGATCCTTGCACTGTCAATTTTGCAAATCTGGATACATGCAAGGGGCTAATTGTCCATCTGGATGATCCTTCCTGTAGAGGTAGTTCTAGAATTTCTGAATGCCAAATATGATGGCCAGACACTCTCATTCAATCACAGAGTAGTTCTTCTCACTACTGAACATCTTTTTACTGATGTATATTATGAGAAACAGTCTATCTTCATGTTCTTACAGAAGTACTGATCTAATTCTAATGTCTGATGCATTGGCGAACTTTCTAACATGTTCTTCAACTTCTGGAATGTTAACTGCTGTGATTGTTCCAACTTCACCTGTTTGGGCTGGCCTTTCTTGGTCAGGTCAGTCGGTGGTACAGTGACTTCAGTAGTTTGGGATGAATTTCGTTTAGTATCCTGCTAGCTCCAGGAAGAGTCTGACTTATTGCTTGGTTGTCGGGTCTGGTGCATCTTGTATGCGGGTTAACTTCTCCTCTTTCATGGCTATCTGTTAGTCGCCCACCTTGTGTCTAACGAAGTCCAGCACAGAATAACCAATGTAGCACTTAAGATGGTCAGACCTACTGCCCTAACTTGCCCAAACAGCTCTCTGAGTTTCTTCAGGTGGACTTTACATCTGGCTGTATGGGTCAGAATGTTGTCCTTATAATGTTTGATGTTGGTGGTTTTGTGCAGCATCTTCCTCATTATGCAGTTGAATATCCCTGCTGAGTTGATTAACCCAAACAGCATTCTCTTGAACTGGTAGCATCCATCTGGTGTCAAAAAGCTGCCTTCTTCCTTCCTATGCCATACCATTTAGGAGATAAGTCGAGCTGAACAGCGGAAGCTTGTTTATAATCATCTTCTACGTTGTTTCTTTCTTAACACACACACACACACACATATAGTGTTAAATTATAACTTGACGAGGAAAAATATGTTGTTATCTTTCTTAACAATGGTGTATAGTGTAGAATTATAGCGTGACTAGGAAAATATGTTACCATCTTTCTTACCAAAGGTATATAATAATGAATCATAACGTGGCTAGGATATGTTGTCATCTTTCTTAACACACATACATATAGTATTAAATTATAACATGGCTAAGATAATATGTTGTCATCTTTCTTAACACACATATACATAGTATTAAGTTATAACGTGGCTAGGATAATATGTTGTCATCTTTCTTAACACACATACATATAGTATTAAGTTATAACGTGGCTAGGATAATAATGTTGTCATCTTTCTTAACATACATATATAGTATTAAGCTATAACGTGGCTATGATAATATGTTGTCATCTTTCTTAACAAACGTATATATTAACGAATTATAACGAGGCTGGGAAAATATTTTGTCAACTTTCTTAAATTAACAAACATTTACAACATACAATGTTAAACTTTAACGTAAGTCTGATATAATACATTGCTA
>NW_013748643.1:0-1372 GCF_000517525.1 Limulus polyphemus
TTCAGTTTAAGTAAAACGCTTCTTTCTAGTTTAACATCTAAAATCTTGTAAGTTTCTAAGTTGCTATGAGAAAAATAACATTGTTACGCGACAGAGAGTATCATTATAACAATATGCTAGACTGCTGCTTCAGTATTTAAGAAAGTAAAGATTATTGTTAATGTTTTTGGGCATCATGTGGCATTGATATTATTGTACTGGATTTGATTGATGGAATTGTTGGACTTGTTATTCGTTATTGATTTAAATTTTTGGCCAGAATTTAGTTGGGACAGGTTTTACTTTTTCCAGTGATTGGCTTAGGTTTTCACAATTGTTTTGTTGTTCTTGATTGAGTTTTTTTTATCTCGTTGTTATTAGCGTTAATTGTATTGAATATCCATTTATAAAACCTATATTAGTCCACTTTTTGAATACGGCAACGCCGTAACATGTAACATGTGAAGTACTTTATCAAATAAAATTCAATCATTTCAGGACAATACTATTAAAATAGCTCATAGACTTCCGAACTATACACCCCAAGAATATTTAAGCAGATCTACGATATCCCACACTTCAACGAAAAATAAATTAATTTAGCCGAAAAATATTATTATAAAGCAACCAAACGAAATCCTCTAGCCCAAGAATTTCTCCTAAAATATCTTTCTCCTGCTAATTTAATTAAACAAACAGACCAACATACAAAACTATAAGCTTTTCATTTACCATCTATTTACAAGAAATATCCATATCTTCTATCATTGATGTTTTACTAACACGCCTTACCTTTACAGCCTCTCTGGCACTGGGCAGGTAGATTATTCGGCGCCTGCACACTGAAAGTGGGTTTTCTCCGGGCACTCCGGTTCTCCACATCCAAATCAACATCTAAGTAGGAGCTATAGATCCCAGCCCTGAAAAGGACAGTGTCCTATTTGTAGTTTTGCTTATTCCTATTCTACTCTAAATCCAAATTAGTTTTATGTTAATATTATTCAAATAATCCAAATTTATAATAATTTAATTGACTAACAATCATTTTCCGATAAGAACTTAACCTATCAAATTATACTCAAAATGTTCATTTAGCCACATTTACAGTGTATTCTTTCTGCATTTCTCTGGTCATGTCATCGACAATACTACGGTAGCCTTCCTCTCCGAGACCGACGTCATCACCGTGTTTATAAAAAACAACCGTGCTCTTACTTTAATCCGTTACCGAACTCAACGAGCCAATCTGTAAATGAAAGAAAAGAAACATAATTTAAATCTTGTAAATGTAAATAAATGTCTGATATTCCCCAGAATGCATAAAAGTTAACCTTTTTACTACATTTTCTGGTTGACCATCCCCCTCCATATTTCAGAACAATGGACTATCTGT
>NW_013748644.1:0-2933 GCF_000517525.1 Limulus polyphemus
ACTAATGGTGTGGTTAATCCTGGTGGTGAATCGGTAAAGGCTATCAACTGGTGTGCTGGTGAATAATAGATGTGGGTTTGAGAAGGTTACTAACGGTGTGGTTAATCCTATTGGTGAATCGGTAAAGGCTATCAACTGGTGTGATGGTGAATAGTAGATGTGGGTTTGAGAAGGTTCTTAACGGTGTGGTTAATCCTGGTGGTGTATCGGTAAAGGCTATCAGTTGATTGATTTGTAATGGGCAGTTGGTTAAAAAGGATGCTGGTATGTCGGTGATGGAGGGGGTGGAGAGAATGTGGACTTATGAAAGGTGGTTTTGGGTTAGTGAAGTGTCAAGGTTTATTGTTGAAAAGCTCTAACTAGAATGTTGTTGAAATACACGGGTGAGCTATCAAAGTGTACCAATGTCTTGGTGTTGAGTATGGGAGAATATTGAAAGTCACTTGTAGGTGTTAATGGGTTCGTGAAAAATACTGAGCTGTTGGTGAAGATACCGGTGTGTTGGTCCAACAGCTACATGTGAGCGAAAAACAAAAAATGAAACGAAACATTTATTCGCTAAATGAACCTAATTATTAACGTCTTATTAACGTCACGTGACCGAATAAAGCACGTAACTTCATTAACCAAACTACTTTGTCTTCTATCGGGAAAAGGTAACTATGGTTGTTAGCTTCAACGTGAATCAGACACGAGCCGTCTTCTCTTCTGATACCTACGACCACGCGCAGCGTTTCGGAGATGTTTCCATAGCAACAAAACAAGCTTCGACGTCAACACTGCAGCGTAACGACTTTTCTTGAGTTGATTGTGTTGTTGTTTTTTCTTTCAGGCTTAAACTGTTGGTCGCTATCATCTGTGAAACCGATCATTGTCGTAGATTACAGGCCCGATACAGTTATATTAATCGCAGGAGTGACCCAGGAAATGGAAATATTAAAGGTAAAACTATTTCTTTACTTTCAATTTGATAAGCATGGGGGATTTGAACAAAAAATCATCTCTTACGTATTATATCCTATCGTCCTGTAATTATTGTTGTTATTTCTAAAGAACAAAGATGAAAAAAAAATGTCACAATAAATCTAAGTTATCAATTCTTTCCAAATGGATGCGCTGTGGAAAATATGACAACCACGACATGTTTGATAACTCACAGATATGAAGAAACAGTTCTTTGAATTTTATTTGATATGCAACATTAAATTCAATGTTTCCCGATGAATGAGAGATATGTTTGAGGATTATAATGTTATAATTCACCAATCCAGCTCAGATAACCCGTTGTGCGTTTTTACGCTAAAAACAAATAAACAAACAAACCGAATTCTACACTTATTACAACGTAGAAAGGTGTTAAAAGTTTGGATAGTAGAATTCGATTTGTTTGTTTATAAATGTGAAACGTTTTTATTATTTCTACGTTGTAATAAGTGTATGAAACGTTTTTATTACCATACAAACCTTTAACACCTACAATAAGCTCAGAACGACCTTCTTCTTAAGAGTTAAAATTGTTTACTCACTAATTCTTCATGACCAGATGGTTAGGGTGCTCGCGATCTGCGAGCCGCGGGTTCGAATCCCCCTCACACCAAACATGCTCGCCCTTTCAGCCGCGGGGGCGCTAGAATTTACGGTCAAGCACACTATTCGTTGTTAAACGAGTAGCCACTATTCGTTGGCGGTGGGTGGTGATGACTAGCTGCCTTCCCTCTAGTCTTACACTGCTAAATTAGGGACGGCTAGCGCAGATAGCTTTGTGCGAAATCCAAAACAAACAAACAAGAAACAATTCTTCACGATCTTTGAACAACAATTTAAGACAAACAAAGATCTGATGAACTAAAAAATGCACGGATACAATATGGTTGGACAAACAAGATGTTTGACAAAAAAGCAAAGAAACGCAAGTTACGATGCGTTAATATGTATTCAAACTTCATGAAATAATATTTATCATGGAAATAATTTCGCATCCTTCTCTTTATTTTTACTTAAATTTTTACTTTTGTTTATAGACATGCAGTAAAAGAAGTTTAAACAGAAGCTACATAGTATATAGTCTGCTATGGGCTAACTGAGAACCATAATCATTATTCATGCCAGACTAGAAGATCGTTAAATATTTTAGCTCTCTCTGGTGGGAAAAAAAAATAACGGCTCACAATATTCGATTAAAAGACGGCGAATTATTTAACATTTCTTGAATATTCTAGTTTTCCCAAGAAAATCAATTTTATAACAAATAAAACTTTTAACTATAAATATGGGAAATACTTATGTATATCAGTCTTATAACGGTTTATGCTTTTCAATGATATGTCCATAAACCAGACGAATGTATCAGTAAAGCACATGGAGAACATCATAAGAAACACAAGTAATGTTACTAAATATCTGGAAACTTCCAAAACAAAAACGACCAAATGTGCAAATAAGGATACAAAATGACCTGAAATAAGAAAGGTTTTTCCTCAACGATCAGCTGGTAGCAAAGATAAAGGTTCTCAAATTTTACAATCGCATACTCCTCTCTAACGAAGACGTAAAATTGTAATCTTCAAAACTGAAGCTTTATTATAAACTGTGGTGATATCGAAAATGGATAAAACAAATCACTTTAAATTTCGAACTGGTGTATTTAAGTGTTTTACGCTCACAAAAAAGAAACCTATCATTCTATAGGTACTTGAAGAACTTGTAGCATTCCGCCACAATTTCATTGGTGGTAGTGTCCAGGGTCACTGATAAGGAATGTAATTCTCCGAAACTAGTCTGGTTCACAGACACACACCCCGATGAAAGAATAGATCATTCCAAGCTTTTACTTGCTGTTAAACAAATGTTTAAACAACTCTATTCAATTATGCACCAGCTGCCTAGTGTCAGATAACAATACGAAAAATTAAATTGTGGCGGAATGCTACAAG
>NW_013748645.1:0-1373 GCF_000517525.1 Limulus polyphemus
ATAGGTTGTTTTACACACAAAAAATCACAAAAGTTCCATTTTTTATTGTACTTACTGATATTAAATTAATACACTCATGATTATGAATGACAAAATATGGAACTTGCATAATTAAAACTAATACAAACAAAATTCACAAATATGTGTAAAGTTTTGAAAGCAATTCTCAATACTTTATTCCAAACTTTTTTCATGTGTATAGTATCTTAACAGTATTCATTTATTATGTTATACTATTAGTAATTCCAGCAAAATAATGAGCTGTACCTTATCAAATAGACAGCATATTTTGATGAAAACAAGTGATAACAAAATGCTGCTCCTGTATTCTCATATGTTACTGAATAATATTAATAATATTTAACTTCCTAGTCCAACATGTACTGCAACAGGTAAAGCAAACTTATCAGTACTAGAATTTTGTCAACATTAATATTTTTTACAATATACATACTTGAGGTTGAACTGGTAACTGTGTGCTGACTACAGCTATTGGAGAAGATGAAGGTTCTGTATCAGACTGTACAACAGGCTTGTGTGTTGGTGATCCATGAACTGGAGCACAAATTTCACTTTCTGAATCAACCTTAGGAGTTGAAGGAATGCTACCTTCTTGGCTGTCGAAACTGAGTTTCTACCAGAGTGAATACAATTTATCAATCAAACCTAACACGTCAAAAAATAAATATCTATGTATATAACAGACAAAAACATACACGAACAATACAAAATGTAAAAATTTTACAAAGATATACAATGAAACTTTTGTACTAGGAAGAATTTTATAAAAAAAGACTTATCTGTAATGGACTTCAATATATATCTGATTATACAAACTATCTTGTATGATTCATTAATAATAAAGTAAAACAAGCCTTACAAAAAGTTTACCAAGGAGATTCAATATCTTACCAACAACCTTACAGATACCAACATTATTAACACTAACACTGCTGGTACACACTTAAATGCTGATAATCTTAAAATTTTATATTGATAAGATGTTAAAATCAAGTCTTTCCCCATAGTTGAAATTTAAATAAAACCAAGTCTTTTAAACATTTTCCCAGTATATACCCTCTATTTTACAAGACAATAAATTGCGTTTTTGTTTTGAATTTTGCGCAAAGCTACACAAGGGCTATCTGTGCTAGCCGTCCCTAATTTAGCAGTGTAAGACTAGTCATCACCACCCACCACCAACTCTTGGGCTACTCTTACCAACAAATAGTGGGATTGGCCATCACATTATATTACCCCATGGAGAAAGGGGGCGAGCATGTTTGGTGTCACGGGGATTCGAACCCGCGACCCGCAGATTGAGTTGAGCGCCCTAACCACCTGGCCAAGCCGGGCCTCCAGTTGAAAGAAAG
>NW_013748646.1:0-1373 GCF_000517525.1 Limulus polyphemus
AGTCATAATTTTTAATATCATCGGAGGAATGGAAACCAACCAATCATAGCAAGCTACGAATTGCAAAAAAAAGCGACTCAAATTGCTATTACCCCTTCCATTACGAAAGTATCCATTAGAGTAATTAGACTATGATTTTTCATAATGTAAGCACATCTGTACAACATTTTGCAGATTGTTGGTAAACATTACAAAATATCAGGTTTTTATATGAAGTATTAAGATTTTTTTAATTAAAGATTTTCTCGTAAACCTTTTTTTTTTTCAGAATGTTGACAATCCAACATGCAAAGCAATTTTGATTTTAAGATTAAAAAAACTTTAATGCATTAGAACATTTTCAAATTTCACATGCGAAATCTTTATAATCTCCAGATAATTATCAAATTATTTTTTTTAAAAACTGTAATTTATTTGTTTTTTTAACTATTTCTGTACGGGTTGGTTCGATATGACGAACTTCGTAACCTCAATAAAAAAAAATTAGGAAAACAATATAAATTATGCTTTTTTTTCGTCCTAGAATGACTATAAATTATAACACGAAAACAAATTTTTAGAATAACTAGCTTAAATCTCAACGTTATACATATATATATGTTTATTACTTTTATTATATTGACCTTCCAACCGTGCCTGGCTAACAATACAGAAGTTACAATGACACGTAATATAATGATCGTTAATATATAACTGACCTTTATTCTTTACAAAGTGATCTTCTTGGCTGTGTTTTAGTGGACTAGTATTTTGTAAAATAATCACATTTCAACTATTATACATTATATATGTATATACACTATTTCTACTTACAATTAAGTTCTTAAACTTATTTTCATTAAAACATAACAGTAAATAAAGTAAAGCAAACAATTCTCTCTTCTAGTTACGACCTTTGTACCCGTATGCCGCTTGTAGTTTCTAAGCCTTTTCCCACGTGGAGGATGTAATTTTTATACACACATATTTTAATTAACCAAAAAACTCATAAATTGCTATATCGATACCATATAATTCCACTGTGATTTATCAAGCGTAGTAACTAAGCTGCATTTTTGCTAAAAAAAATATGAAATTTCGAGCTCAATAAAGACTTACCTCAACATTTGAAATCTTATGTGAAAAGAATGAAATTACACAATAACACGTCAAAATGGCTGAGAAAACCACTGGGGGGACATTCTGAGTTTTTGATTGGTTATACATGTCATATATAGAATTGAGTGTTGAAAGAGGTGGGCGGAGGGGACACTGTTTGATTCAGTACAAGAGCGATTTCTTAAGAAATAGAAAAGATAAGACGCTCTTATTTTATATTCTAGCTTGTCGATATCAGTAGTTTGAGTTCCTAATTCGTACGAAGCTTTGTATTT
>NW_013748647.1:0-2467 GCF_000517525.1 Limulus polyphemus
GATAATTTAGATTTAGAAATTATATACATGTCGAATGTATTCAATTTATGATACTTGCCAACAAGATTGATATACACAGTGTTTTAATACAAATATATTTTAATATACAAACGATAACACAATTTACAATAACCGTTATTACAAATAATGATCTATGTACAAAAGTTTTACAAACTTACAAACAGTATTTAGTCCTCTATCTGGTCTGGAACTTCCTCGAGGGTTCACGATGAGCGAATTAATTATGAGTTGATGTAGGTACAATTCACTTCATAGGGAGCTAGCTAACTCTGTGTTCTTCGTTCTTCGCCGGCCAGAAACGAGTTGTCTACAGCTAAAGTAATATTATGTTTCGAAAAATAAAAACGTCCGATGTGAACCCGATGAAGCTAGATGGTTTGTAATATTCAAAATCTATAAACGTTCCTTGTCAAATGTCTGAAATTCTCGATTAATAAGCGTTATAGCAATCATAGTTATAGCTTCCGAGGTTTTATAGTACACCTACTATAGCAAACTATAGTTGATTCTTACTGTCGAGAATTTTCTACAATTTTAGTGAATAGGCGGGAATTTCGCAATACAGATTTAACAGCATATATTATACGTATTTCTACATATAACTTTAAATTAAACAAACATCGATATTAAAATAGATATAGGATAGTGAATCCGTCATACCGCCCTTCTTAGAGAATTAAAAATAGGCGTTAGAATTAGAAATTGTGTGTAGACCGCACGTTAGTGTAAATATCTTTGTAGACCGCACGCTATAGTAGCACCAAATTTTCTTCAGATAAGCTTCACAGTCCAAAAAACCACTGTATTATTATAAACTAAAGTTGAGAATTATATTGATATCCAAAAGTGAAACCCGTATATCTGAAAAACCTCATACACATGTTCTAGTTTTTCAGAAATAATAGAAATGTTATTGACATATATTTAGTAATAAATATATTCAGGTTAAAGTTTTCCGGTCAGGTAGTTAACCATGTGTTTAATAATAACTAAGAAATTAATTTATCAATACTGGGGCTAATATAAACAAGTATAAAATTAATGGCTCTCTCAAAGTCTATTGTAGTAAATGAAATCTCATAGAATAATATTGTATAGTATCATCTTAACCTAGATTTGTTTTTAGGTTTTAGAGTAAGACTACATTGGGCTATTTGCTGTGTCTACCGCGGGAATTCGAATACCGGATTTTAGCATTTCAATTCCATAAAACAGAGTTAGTAACCACATTAAACTAAACAAAACCATGTACACACCAAAATTCCCCGTTAGCATACAAAATACAATAATGAGTATTGATGAAACAGAAAACTCAATTACATATCCGCTCACTAAAACAATTAGAAACGGACGGGTCTTTTTTTTATGTTTTGTTAGTCTTGTGAAAGTAAGTAATTGGTTTGTAGGAACGTTTATACTTATACGGTATTTTTGGCAATATTCTTCTATATTATTTAGTAATGGTTGCAGATTTGTTACTGCTATGGATGGGGTGGGGGCAGTTTCCAGACCGCAACATCGTCCGCGAATTCTGACGCAAACCCATAGTTTGGGTCTTTCAAAGGCATATTGCTCACATACATGATGAATAGAATAGGACTGACTACCCCTCTTTGGAGGACGCCTGCCTCTGGGGTGAATGACTCAGAGTAGGTTCCCCTGACATTTATTTTGCAATTTATATTTTCCAAAAAGTTAGATAGCCAGCGAATAATCAGCCACGGTAGTTCCATTTCCGTCATGCGGAACCAAAAACCATTGTGCCATACAAAACAGGCGACAGTGCATTCATTTTTATTGAAGCTATCTATAATTGTTTCTGTTAATATAACCAAGTGATCTATTGTTTGTTTGAATTTTCTAAATCCATTTTGGATTTATGGTAATTTTAAGGCTGCTACTAGGTAACTTGAGAGTCTATTGCTTATTATTCGTTCAAGAATTGTTCCTATACAGCTGGTCAGGCTGATCGGACGGTAGTTGTTTGGTTTATTTGCTGGCTTTCCTTCTTTATGGAACATTAGTACGATCGCTTGCTTCCAAAAAACCGGGATGTATCCAGAACTTAGTGATAAATTAAAAAGTGCTGTGAGGTGTCCATACAATCTCTGAGTGCCTTTTTTTAGGAGGATAGCCTGTATGCCACCTTCTCCTGGTGCTTTGTTTTTGGTAGCTTTTATAGCTAGTTTTACTTCCCTAAATTATACATGAATGGAACACTTCTCCAGACCACAACCTCTGCAAAATTTTTAGGATTACCTTTCGACCCAAAACTAACGTGGGTAAAACATACAAATAATATATTAACAAAAATCTGGAAACGTACAAATTATGCAAGACGTCTAACAGGCAAAAACATCGAACATCAACTGACAATATTATAAAAATATACAAAACATATGTACGCTCCCATCATAGAATATGCATGCACCGCAGTCATCTTGGC
>NW_013748648.1:0-4291 GCF_000517525.1 Limulus polyphemus
AGTGTCTTCCACAGAAAATTTGATCATAGAGAAACACTATTATTAAGAATCTTCACTTGAGCTCACCACTTTAAGGTTGGACAGTGAATGATTTTTGTTTCTTCATCTCTGCTACCAGAACCTGAATTAGTAGTGATACCTACTAATTTAGAAATTAAAAATAAGGTAGAAGAGAAAAAAAAATGTCATCATCACCTGATATTCCCAGATAGCTCGTTGCTTTGCGCCATTAAGCACTAAATAGCCCTTTATGTTCAAGGCACAAACTCTTCTACAGTTCGTACATGCAGCTTGTTAATAATAACAAAAATCCAGGACAAACTGTTATTTTCAAATACCAGTTTTATTGATTTGTACAGAATGTGAACTTCTCAAAAAATTAAACAATTAATGCTATATTATCTATAATAATATATATACATACATATATATATATATATATATATACTGAATACGCTTATAATAAAAAGTATGTTGACTTTCTTACAACTACTACTACTTTCACCCAACATGTAAAGCACAATATCGCTGTCAAGTGTCACTGCGTTAGTCATATAATTCAGGCCTTCAGATTAAACTTTGTCACTTTAAATTTAAGTTATTTATTAGCTTATTTTATATGTTATATCTTCTACCTCTCTCTTTGTTACTCATTGAAACAAATTTTTAAATTTATTCTTTAAAATGAAGGTTCAATTATATTAAAAAGTACTTACTAATTCCAAAATCACTCCACTTCTTCGAAAACTCAACAACATCTGAATGATTCGTCTTTTCCCCAACGACTCTTTCGACCTAAGACTCTACTCTCGCGTCTTATTGGATGTCGAAACATGCTCGTTACAATCTAGGGCTGTAGGAGTTCATTTAGTAATGGGAGGGGACAAAAAAAATGTGTAATATTAAATATCATTGTGAAATATTTAATGCAATGATTAAGTTATTTGATAAATAATAACTCATAATTTACCGTACTTTCTCTACGGCTTTTTTATATTTCTGAAAAATAAAAATGTTTAAAGTATTTTTGACTGTTCTTCTTTGCTTCAATAGGTTCAGAATACAAACACTGACGTAATGATCTAGATATATCAACCAACATCCCGAGCGAATCCGGGTACTTTCGCTAGTTTAAATATATTATCTGGATTTGTTAAAAACAAAAAATAAATAACAGTAGAATATACTGTTGCGTCAGCGAGTCACATGACACTGTGACGCAACGTTTCTAGAACTATCATGTACTTTGGCGAATGTTCAAGTTCTTACTAGAAATAGGGTACGCTGGTATATAAAAGAGGGGAATGTAATGTGTGAGTAGATAGTGAGTAATTGATCTGCGGTCGGAGTATTATTGACGTTCGTTGCTATAGCGTTTGTTTAGCGCGATTGTTGAGTGTATCGGTTAAGTTATATTCGGAAAGAATACACCAGTTTTATTAAGTAAAGACTTGTGTCGCTTAAGTTTCGTCGGAACGAAGTTACGGAAAATTAATTAACACACGGAGACGTAACAATACTTTACAGTTAACATCTGTGTAGTTTTTTTCCCCCAACTTTTCAAAAAACAATTATCGCAATTCTTCTACTAAACCTTTAAAATACTTAGATTAACAAAATAAGGAGAGTATTAGAACATGTTGATTATGATAAAATATATCACTTGATATACAAATAACACGCCAAAAGAGTTGTAACACTGTCCATGGATATGTGTTTTCATATAGCAAAGCCACAACGGACTATTTGATGTGTACACCGAGGGGAAGGCCATATATATCCTATATAAATTTCATACACAAAGTAAAATTAGTTCGATACAAAACTTGAAAATGGCCGATAAGTCAAATAACTCGAAACCAGGACTGGAAAGGCCAACTTCTGGTGACTAACGCAGAATTATTATTGTCTGATTAGTGGAGGAGTTGTTAATCAGTCTAAATTCTTTGATAAATTATTAGGAAGTTGGTCTGAAGAATCCATATATCCTATCCGGTGGAAGAACGGACTTGTTTCACTTTTGTGTATTTCTTTTTTGGGAGACTTAATAGATCGTGATTGGCCGGAAGTGGTCAAACATTATAATAGTTGTTCGTCTTCTTGGCGTAGAAGGGATCTTTCGTTGATCGTTAAGGCGTTCGTTCACAATTCATTGGCGTGCTCGAATATTTGGTATGTGGTATCCTTTATACCTGTAGATAGAGCGACCTTAAATTTATTTGATAAATGTAGCTTGTTTTTTGTGGAGAGGGAAACGTGACCCGATACGTCGTTTATCTATGTATGCTGATCTTGCCAGTGGTGGTTTGGGATGGTGTAATATTAAACTAAAAATTCAGGCTATTCATCTTACACATTTGGCCGACATATGTAATGGATCAACTGGTCAATGGTGGTATTATGCTCGTTATTGGATGGGTTTTCAAGCATAAAGAGAAGACGTAATCGTGGCTTCAGATGTAATTTTACAGTTACTATTTTAAATAATTTTTCTTTACTTATTAGATACACTGAAATTGCACTGTACAATCGCTATTTTTTAAATTGCTGAATCCAATGACGAGTTTTGTTGTATTTTTCGTTGTTTGAAATTCGACCAAACACTTTAAAACAATATCCTCTTTGCTATTCATAGTCCTGTATCGACTATTACTACTAGTACTAATATATTTCTAATTAATCCAATTTTTAAATCCACTTTACAGAAAAAGTAAAAATTAAAGCAATACAAATTGTAAACTTAAATCTTAAAAAAATTTTCTGTGGCGTGATATCAATTATTACAACCCGCCAGGAAGACTAACGACAGTACGAAGTTCACACATCAATGTATTAATCAGGACCACGCATTTGATCGAATTAATCATCATTATCTTTTCAACGTGTTGAGAAGATACAATATACCAGATTATATAATAACGTTGCTTTATAGGTCAGCTCACGGCCATTTATCACATTTTTTCCCTATTGAAAAGTCCATCAGCCAGGTGTGTAGCCTCTCTATGTTATTGTATGTCTTGGTTTTGGAACTTTTTTTACGTAAGGTAGAAGTAAAAGTATTACTGGTGTTCGAATACCAGGGAGTGCGGAACACATTAAAATAATTGCTCATGCTGATGACGTGACTGCGTTTTGTGGTAATAAATCTTATGTTCATAGTTTTATGTTCATTTTAGCATGGCCATTTGAAGATGTTTTTTCGTCTATATAATCCGAAGTATTACGTATTAAATGAGTATTTTGGTGAATGCTGCGACTGCACAAGTTTGGTTTGATCCAGTAAGTTTTTGCATATAGGGCCGAAGTCGCAAAGTAAATACCTTGGAAAGTATCTTATAATCAACATTCAGTAAGGTCAATGGTCTCCAGTTTGGCAGGGAGGTAGGATCCCTATTTTCCTTAGGTACAAGTGTGAACAAACCACGATTAAAAGAAGGTGGAAGAGCTTGCATTGAAAAACATTGATTGAGCATAGACGTAAAGTGATGACCAAAAACATGAAAAAATTTCAGATAGAATTTAACAGGTAAACCATCTAGTCCCGGTGAACGATTGCGTTGAATTGACCGCGTTGAATTGACCGTAAGGCAGAAACACATTCAGCATAGTTAACAGTAAGTGAACTATTTACGTTATCACAATCTGTAAGTGTCGGAAGATCCTTACAGAAATAATCGTTCCAAGACGAGTCCACATCAACCCTGTTATAGAAACTGGCAAAATAATCGCGACAGCGTCGCATAATCTTTTCCTGTTTAGTGTATGACACATCACCATCCACCAAACATGTTAATAACTTTTGGGAACCACGTATTCTCTCCTGCTGATAAAAGAATCGACTCGGTTTCTTACCTTGCATGGAAGAAACACTTGTAGATCGAATCCTCACACCCTCAAAACGTCTGTTCAATAACTCATTAATGGATTCTTCCAGACATTCTACTTGACTTGTTTGAAATGTATCCAGAGTAGACTTGCATGTTTTTAACTCTCGAAGCTTTGTCCAGTAAGTAAGTAATTCAGATCGTGACTGACGAGCTAGTCTACAGGAAATACCAATCATTAAATACTTTACGTCATTTTTGAAAATTTTCCACCACTCAGGTGTAGGTTCACCATCAATATATTTATTCCACAAATTCATGAACTGTGAAATAAATAAAGAATTATGAAGAATTGAAACATTACATTTCCAGTATCCTTTTCCACGAATAATATTAGGCACAATACGTATACTTAATGTAACATATTCGTTATTTAAAATTGTGCAGGGAGTAATATCAGCTGAAAC
>NW_013748649.1:0-1622 GCF_000517525.1 Limulus polyphemus
ACTCTAATGATAACTGTATTGGTTAACTGACACGACTCTAATAATTACTGTATTGGTTAACTGACACGACTCTAATGATAACTGTATTGGTTAACTGACACGACTCTAATGTTAACTGTATTGGTTAACTGATAACGACTCTAATGATAACTGTATTGGTTAACTGATACGACTCTAATGATAACTGTATTGGTTAACTGGTTGTGTTACCTATATCCGTCCATCTCTACCAGAGGCGAGAGCCGCTCCAGAACTTATCCTTGGTTTTTAAAACTCGTTAACTGTAACTCAAGCTTCTCCACAAGTATGAATTCACTCTTTTATTACTGTGTTACTTATAAGGGAGTAAAATTGAACGTTTAAAAGGGGAATTGATGTCTTTTAAGGCGTTTTAACTGACACTATAAATTACCTGTACATACGTGGGTGTGGTTGAGAGAGAAGGGGGGAAGAGACTAGAAAATATAGGAGTAGTCATTAGACATAGTTGTATGCACACGTCCGATCCGATTCTGACCAATCGGACTCGTTAATAATAGATTTATAACCTGATGTAGTACATTTTTGCAACATTAGGGATATCACACTGACACCTGGTGGAAGTAATTGGTAGATAAAAATGAGATTAGAAATTTTAATAAATTTTTTTATCAGTTTTTATTTATTTTATTTTTAAAGGTGGGAATCTTCATTATCAATATATTAATGATAAAAATTAATGGCGTGTAGGCTTAACTACTCTTGAAAATGGAAGATATCTATACATTGATAACTAGCTGAAGTACTCGTCCCCTGGACGGAAGTTACGTGAATTCATGATTAAAGAAAGGTTATTTTAGGACATGAAAAGTTGCTTCCCTAGTAAGTATATATCTTTGCATAGACCCAACAAACCTTTGTGCCAAATGTGGTGAAGATCCGTCTACAGGGGGCGAAGTAGTGGTAAAAAACGCCCATAAAAACTGCAAAACGTAAAATTGAAAATTTGTATGTATCCCGCATGGACCCAATGAACCTCCATACCAATTTTGGTTAAGATCTATCCACACCCTGCAAAGTAGTTATATGGACAGACAACAGACAGTACTATTATATAGCTATCCATCCACACCCTGCAAAGTAGTTATATTGACAGACAATAGCATTATATTTATATATATATATATATATATATATAGAAACGCGAAATATGTTGTATATTTGTCTACTAACTTCTCACACACTATTTGACCAATCTCCACCAAACTTCGTATGGTGACTCCTTCGGTCCCCAGAAGTAACACGTAGGGGTCAAAATTCTGTCTGAGGTTAGGTTGGTAGCGATCGTAATGAGTAATATAATCGAATCGGGTATACACGCGTCCCACGGGCATTTTCAAAATTAAATGTGCTGCGGGTAAAAAAGGTGTCTCTCGACAACCAAGCAAAGTTAATGGGAAATTTCAGCCAATTATTATGATTTTTATGCGCCAGCAATACCAAGCAAAGTTAAAGCGCGTTTCTTCAGCTTAGCAGGCTAACAAAGCTAAAACCAGGAAGTCAGTCCAAAGAGAAAACCCCGAAATCTATCTATATATATATATATATATGTGTGTGTATATATATATATATATATATATATA
>NW_013748650.1:0-1373 GCF_000517525.1 Limulus polyphemus
GATACAAACTTTTAGTACATGGTAATTCTACAGTCAGTATGTTTCTTGTCACTTTCAACTTAACGACTTTTATAATACATGCTATAAATCACAGCGATTCACAATCTTGATAACTTCGCTCTCTACGAGTGCAAAACACACACTATCTCGAAACAGGATCGCAAATTACCTGAAACTCACCGTGACTATTGTTTGCTTTATCATACATTCATCATCCCCTGGTTTTCTCTGCCAGGCTTATATACTAACAAAGAGGCGTCTCCAACATTCGAGGAGTTTCCTGATAATTCGAGAAACTCCAGCAGCAACATGACTTCCATTGTCGTAACACTGCCCCTTCCTTAGTACATTAAACCAATAACTTAATTAAATGTACAGAATTTACAAATACAAAATTAAAATACAACAAAGTCTCTTTAATTTTATGAGACATTTCTTCTTTTGTACTGGTCTCTGTCTCACTGACTTCTGCTTCACATGGGATTCATCTGCTCCATCACGAAATGTCTCATTATTGGTAGCAGTCACATTAGTTGAAGTAACTTCATTAATGGCTTCACTGTTTTCCTTCTCAAAACCGGGTGGAGTTTCTTCTTCAACAGTGGCTTTTTCAGGTGACACGTCTTCAGCAGCGTCATTTGTTCTGTTGTTCATTTCATTCCAACTGAAATGTCCAGGACCG
This sequence comes from Limulus polyphemus, assembly GCF_000517525.1. Lineage (NCBI taxonomy): Eukaryota > Metazoa > Arthropoda > Merostomata > Xiphosura > Limulidae > Limulus > Limulus polyphemus. The sequence continues at coordinate 683 of NW_013748650.1, forward strand.
TGATAACGCCAAATCCTGTTGGCATGCACCACCTTTGGCTTACCTCACTGACCACATTTTATTTGGAAAGTCACATCTGAGAGACGATCCACTATGTCATATGGGCCTTCCCATGGAGAAGACAACTTAGGAGACTTCCCTTTGGTCTTCTTGAGATTATACAACCACACCTTGTCTTCTGGTACAAAGCTAACTTCAGTAGATCTCTTATCATAACATAGCTTCATGGAATCAGCAGACATTTTTAAGTTTGAATGCACTTGATGATGAATATCATCCATCCTTTCAGATAACACTTTCACGAACTCTGGCACATTTTCAGGCAACTCTTCATAAGGTGGGCGTCCTGTTATCAGGTCCACTGGCAACCAAGATTCCTGACCAAACATAAGTTTTGCTGGAGTGTATTCAATAGCTTCATGCTGTGCTGTTCTATAGGCCATCAACAGTGGAGGGAGTAAGACATCCCAGTCATCTTGGTGGCTATTACAAAACTTTGCCAATTCCTGTCCCAGTTTCCAATTGTACTTTTCTACCATCCCATCATACCATGGCATACCAAACCTGAAGAAGAAATCACTAATAGCCGAAGCTACAGTTGTACCTTCCTGATTTGGTATTGCATATGCTTCAGGCCACTTGGTGAAATAATCCATCACCACACAAATGTACTTGTTTCCAGCACAAGTTT
>NW_013748651.1:0-1371 GCF_000517525.1 Limulus polyphemus
GTTTATTGAACCCATGCTTTAACAGTGTTTATTGAACCCATGCTTTAACAGTGTTTATTAAACCCATGCTTTAACAGTAAAATAACATATTTCTAGCAAGTAACATATTTTTAACAAGTAACATATTTCTGGCAAGTAACATATTTCTAGCAAGTAACATACTTCTATCAAGTAACACATGACTGGCAAGTAATACATTTCTGGCAAGTAGCATATTTCTGTCAAGTAACGTATTTCTAGCAATTAACATATTTCTAGCAAGTAACATATTTCTTGCAAGTAACATTTCTGGCAAGTAACGTATTTCGAAACAAATACGTCAATTTCTTCATCTGTCTTTTCTCTAATCACAGAAGCGCCATCTATATCCAAAGCTGTGGGTGAAAATGTTGTAATCCACGTCCTTGGTATTCTCGTCTCCAAAAATTGTGGGTGACTGGTGCCAATAGGAGCATCTCTCGATATAAAGAATTCTAAGCTTTCTTTAAAACACCCCTCGACGTGGATTCCTCTACGTGGTGAGGGGACCTCCCAGGGAAGGTTCTGTATTTTCAGTTACTTTCTCTGAGATTTAAACATCCACCCACGTGTTTGCCGTGCGTGGCGACCCGTGAAGGGGAGGAGAGGATCCTGGTGGTTGAGTGGTGTCTGAGGCACTGCAACACACCACTTTGGCCTTGAATTCCTGTAGACGGGTGGCCTTGGGGGTGTCCCCTAGGGTCAATCGGCTGGTCCACTGGGCTAGGATCAACTGAGTACCGGTGTTGGGCGTTCTAAACGGGTGTTGGACATCGTGTCTGATACTGGTGTTTGGGTATAGTGTTCACGAAATCCTGGTGTTGCTGCAGTGTCCTTGTTTGACATTGTAGTGCGTCCCCTCGTAGGATTCCATGGCGGGCGGGGTAAGTGGGCACTGAATCTCTCTCCTTAATTATGGATCCCCCCATTCCAAATAAAAAATATGTTAAATTCTGCTAATTGGTAAACGACCACGCCTAGAAGACTCTGAACAGCAGTCTCCATCACCAAGTACACCTCTACCTCGCTTTTGGATCCTGCATTCACTGTCTGATAAATCTTTAAGGCAAATGTCTTCCTTTTTTATTTAGAAGGGCTTAGAGGGGCTTGCTGGCTCTCCAAAGTCAGTTAAGAAACTCCGTTCTGGAGATATCTTAGTAGAAACATCCACAGCTAAGCACAGTGAACTCCTCTTGAATACAAAGGCCATTGGGGATATACCCATTGAGGTTACTCCCCACGCTTCCTTGAATTCCTCACGAGGAGTTATTGTTGAGAGGGACTTGAAGTCTATCCCCGAGTCAGAGATCCTTGCTGGTTTCTCCAGCCAAGGAGTTTCAGCTGTTCGAAGAA
>NW_013748652.1:0-1371 GCF_000517525.1 Limulus polyphemus
GGCATGCATTTTATGCATTTGAAACTATAGGTGGATTAAGAAAAGATGCATAATTTATATTTCGTGCAGAACACCATCAACGATTTGTACAGTCCAGATACAGAAATAAAAATTAAACATTTTGAATTTTTTCAATTTTCAATTTTTTGAAACTGAAAATGATAAAATCATTTTACCATATGATTAATTCTTTTCAGTGAATGTGAATAGTTACACTTAGTTATAATTGATATTTTTATGAATGAAATAATGTTGTTTGTTGAATTTTGCACAAAGCTAGTCAAGGGATATTTGTGCTAGCCGTATCTAATTTTGATTTGACAGATTAGAGGGAAGGCATCTAGTCAATACCATCCATCTCTAACTTGTTGGCTACTCTAATCGGAGAGTGAGATTTAACATTCAGTCTTATAACACATCTAGGGCCCCAAAGTGCGGAGCGTAATTTTTTTATTTTTAACAATAAGGAAGCTCAAACCATAAAATTGCGGATCCATAGTCCTGTACACTAACAATTGGGCCGCGCTCGCTCTAATAAGGAGTAAACTCGATAGTTTTCTGTCATCTTACTTTATATATGTGAACATGCATACTCTCGATATATCAGTAACAGTATAATGTCACAATTTTATAAGCCATAATAGATGGAGTGTTTTTATTTTTCAAACTATTACATAACATAACGTTTTGAGGCAACATGGAACCTACTGGTCCATCTCGGCTGTTCCATCCTTTAAACTAAACTAAAACAATTAAAACATAAATTTAAAAACTAAAAGCCCTTATCATTCATATACTTATCAAGCTTGTTCTTAAACTCACTTTGAATTTACTGTTGCCACAACATCCGTAGGCTACCAATTCCGAAAGCCAACCACCCTGTTAGAAAAATAAAACTGTCTTAGCTGAAGATGACTCCTACCTTGCCAAAATTTATATTTGTGCCCTAATCCTACTATTCTCACTGTTAAGTATGAAAAAAGAGGATGCATTAATACTATCAATTCCCTTTACAATCTTAAACACCTCAATCATATCCCATATCTCTTCTTTTTTCAAGATAAAACAGCTTGAGAGATGACAAACCTTCCATCTCACGCACCATTCTAGTAACCCTTCTCTGAACCCTTTCCAAAAAGTCAACATCTTTCCTAAGGTAAGGAGCCCAAGACTGAACACAATATTCCAAATGTGGCCAAACCAGTGACCTATACAATGAAATTATAACCTCTTTAGACTTGTATTCAACATTTCTGTGGATACAACATAAAATACTGTTTGCCCTAACACTAGCAACAGCACAATGCTTGGATGGCTTTAGAGACTGATCAACTATTATACCAAGATCCTTTTCTTTCATGACACTGTTTA
>NW_013748653.1:0-1372 GCF_000517525.1 Limulus polyphemus
ATCCCGATTTACCCATTGAATGGTGACAGCATTTAATAACATTTATGTCTCTTTGGCTGAAAACTAATCCAAACCATTGTTACGTATCTGCTTGTTTGTTAATTTCCGGTATAAATTATTTCCAGAGGAAATTCAGTGATACGGGTCCTTTCTTAATTAAAACTCAATTATTCTTCCTCGAAACAACTTTTTGTAATACGCAGAATTTCCACAGTCACTTTAAACTTAACAACCTTTATAACATATGCTATAAATCACAGTGATTCACACACTTTACTTACGGTGCCTACTGTTCGCTTGACTCAATTATCCATCTCTTCAATCTATCTGCATATCTATATATTGCTGGCTTTATTTGCCAGGCTTATATACTAAAAAGAAGAAGGCGCCTGGCAAACACTTGGACATGCGCGGGGTTCCTTGATAATTCATGATCCTTCAAGAAACTCCAATGCGTATGCTCCCAGCATCACGTGACTTCCGCTGTCGTAACACTGCCCCTTCCTTAGTATTGTTCGTCCCGAACAATAGCCACTTACATTAAACCAATAACATTAACAATAACTTAATTAGATGTACAGAATTTACAAACACAAAATTAAAATACAACAAAGTCTCTTAATTTTACAGGATGTATGTTCTTCCGTACTGATCTCTGTCTCATTGGCTTGTGCTTCACATGGGTATCATCTGTTCCATTATTGGTAGCAGTCACATCAGTGGTAGTAACTTCATTAACAGCTTCACTGTTTTCCTTCTCAAACCGAGTAGAGTTTCTTCTTTGACAGTGGCTTTTTCAGGTGACACATCTTCAGCAGCGTCATTTGTTCCGTTGTTCACTTCATTCCAACTGAAATGTCCTGGACCATGATAATGCCAAATCCTGTTGGCATGCACGACCACATTTTATTTGGAAAGTCACGTCTGAGAGACGATCCACTATGTCATATGATCCTTCCTATGGAGAAGACAACTTAGGTGACTTCCCTTTGGTCTTCCTGGGATTATATAACCACACCTTGTCTCCTGGTACAAAGCTGACTTCAGTAGATCTCTTATCATAGCATAGCTTCATGGAATCAGTAGACGTTTTCAAGTTTGAATGCACTTGATGATAAATATCATCCATCCTTTTAGATAACACTTTCACGAACTCTGATACATTTTCAGGCAACTCTTCATACGGTGGGCATCTTATTATCAGGTCCACTGGCAACCGAGGTTAACGACCAAACATCAACTTTGCTGGTGTATATCCAGTGACTTCATGCTCTGCTGTTCTATAGGCCATCAACAGTGGAGGGAGTAAGACATCCCAGTCATCTTGGCAGCTATTACAAAACTTTGCCAATTCCTGTCCAGTGTCCAGTTG
>NW_013748654.1:0-1372 GCF_000517525.1 Limulus polyphemus
GTTTATGAGGTTTTTGAGTGTATTGATTTTTGTGTGGTGTCATGAGCGGAATTCCAGGGGATGTAGAGGCAGGTGTGTGTGTGTGTTCTTACGGTGAATTTCGGTTTTAAACTGTGTGTCCGATCTAATGATGTTGAGGTTAAGAAAAGATACCTATTTATCATTTTCAATGATGTTGGGATGAATGGAATTTATGTGTTCAAAGAAAGTTAGTGTAAGTTCTGTAGAAGTGAAACCAGCAAAAGTGTCATCGACATATCTGTACCAGTATTGTTGGGGATGAGGCGCAGAATGTATGGTTTGTGTTCGGATCTGGGTCATGAATATATTGGCAAGAACGGCGAAACAGGGTTGCCCATTCTTAAACCATCTATTTGAAGGAAATGTTCGTTGTTGAAAATGAAGTTGGTTTTAGTTGTTGTAAATTCTAAGAGAGAAGCAAAAAGTGTGCTGGGAATGTGGATTAACTCGTTGCGGTCATTAATGTAGAGGTCGAGTGCAATATTGCAAGCTTCATTGGCGGGGACTTCGGTGAATAGTGACATGACATCAAAACAAGCCATCAAGGCTTTCGAATTTAGTTGGTCTAGTGTCTATTTGAAATTGAAGGTATCTTTAAAAATTAACCTGCAGATGTTACATATGGTGTGAGAGCCCAGGCCGTGTATTTGCCAAGATTGTAGTTGAAGGAATCATAAGTGGACAGTATATGTCCTGTTTGTGTGGTTTAGGAATGCCATAGAGTTGTGATGTGCGTGAATCAGAAAAATGAATATCGCCAATAATTAAATTATCTTTTTTCATTTTGTAATAAAGTTCTGTTTAGTTGTTTTTCATGTGTGTTTGTTGGGTTGGTTGGGATGGCTTTGAATTTCTTTTTATCGGAAAGGATGTCGTTTCATTTTGTCGATGTATTCTGAATTGTTTATGATTACAATGGTGTTGCCTTTATCATCTTTTAGAATTTTAATATTAGTGTCTTTTTTTTAAGGTTATAAATGGATTTAATCTCGTTACTTGTGAGGTTACTTTTCAGTTTACGAACGAACTTAACAGCTTTCTCGACCACATATTATGTGGAACATGTACACGTACAAAACAAAAAATAAATTCAGATGTAGTATTTACATTACAAACATGGTATTGTTGCGTCAGCGAGGTCACGTGACTAGTGTCACGCCACTTCTCTCGAACCTTCGGGAATAGTCGGGAGATTACTAGATATATGTTTGTCTGGTATATATAAGACGCTCACAACGTGACAACAGTGTGTGTAGGTAGTGAGTAATTGATCTGCAGTGAGAAAGTATTGTTGAAGTTAACGTTCATTATAGCGTTTCTTTTAGCGCGAATGTTGAAATCAAGTGTATCG
>NW_013748655.1:0-1373 GCF_000517525.1 Limulus polyphemus
CTTAATTTTTGATAAAATAACGTTTGGGAACAACAAAAGCCAAATTCCAGTAAGTGTTGCTGCATCTGTTGATTTGCATGTCACAACACTTAAGTCAACTACAATACACCTATGTCAGAGAAGATAATTTGGGGTAGAATAAAAGAACATCCCCAAGGAAGCCCGATGCTTGTGGAAGCAGTGGAAGACCCATCTAGGCCAGTGGCTGTGAAGATTGGAAGGTCACTTGTGGCAGGTCATCAAGTAGTACACATAACAGTGGCCAATTTCTCTAAATGTGAACAGACACTTAAGGAAGGAGCATTGTTGGGTGAGTGCCTGGAGGTAGAGCCAGTCAATGTTAAAGCAAGAAATACAACCATAAAGAAAGGACATCCACTTCCAGAACATTCAACTGACCTCAATAAGAAGAGAATAGTCCTTTTGTCATCATCACAGGCTCTTCAGGTTAGAGAACTTTTGGCAAATTATGCAGAGGTCTTTTCAAAAGGAGGTCATGACCTCAGCTGCACAGACCTTGTGGAGCACAGAATAAACACAGGCAATCACCATCCAATAAAGATCCCTCCGAGGAGAATAGCTCTGGCAAAGCGACAAGAAATGGAGAAGGTCATGGATGGCCTAATTAAGAAAGGGATAGTCGAGAGATCAGATAGTCCCTGGTCAGCTCCCATCATGTTAGTCCAGAAGAAGAATGGGACCCAACGTTGTGTATGGACTTCAGGGCTCTTAACAGTGAAAACGAAAAAGACTCGTACCCACTGCCAAGAATTGATGAAACTCTTGATGCCCTAAGAGGAGCCAGGTGGTTTTAAACTCTAGACTTAAAGTCGGGTTTCCATCAAGCGAAAATGGCTGTAGCAGATAAACCTAAAACTGCATTTAGTTATGGCCAACGTCTCTGGCAATACTGTGTGATGCCATTCGGGCTTAGCAATGCTCCAGCAACATTTCAGAGGCTGATGGAAAGAGTACTGGAAGGCCTACAATGGAGGATAGCCCTAGTGTACCTGGATGATGACATTGTGTTTGCAACAACGTCTGATGAGGAAATGTCCCAGCTAGAAGTATTCAAGCATTTGAAAGCAGCAAACCTCAAACTCCATCCCAAGAAATGCCACTTTTTCCAGAAAGAGGTGCTTTACTTGGGTCACATTGTAAGTGAGCATGGTGTGCGAAATTATCTTGACAAGATGAAAGCAGTGCGTGATTGGCCAACACCAGACAATGTGGGAGAGTTCAGAAGTTTCTTGGGATTCTGTACCTATTACCGGAAGTTTGTGAAGGACTTTGCAACTGTAGCTGCTCCACTACATGATTTAACAAAAAAGGGCCAGTAGTTCGAATGGACAGTTTCTTGCCAGCATGCTTTT